>NC_044907.1:61999279-62299279 GCF_001633185.2 Quercus lobata | reverse complement strand
AGAGATGGGTTAGCTTCTAAATCGTCTGTTGTAGAGAACGAACAGAAATCTCCACCGTCGTAGAGGTTTTCACTGTTGTAGAAGTTTTATTTTTCGTCTGTTTGATAGGTTGAAACACGCAAGCCTGATTTGTGTGTTTAGAGGTGCAGCGAAGTATCGCTAGTCTGAGTGAGTCTGAATTTTGATCGGGAAATACGGATTGGATTTTAGGGTTTTTTTTTTTTTTTTTTTTTTTTTTTTTTTTTCTTTCCTTTTGTTCTGTGGAAAAGCGGCTGGTGTTTTCAAAGGGCAGATTGATCCTACAGATAGATTTACTTAAATACCTTTTTTTTTTTTTATTTTTTTTTACGGGTGTTACAGTATGTATGTCAGTATGTGCACATATATATTGCTTTGTTGCACCATGAAAGACACCCAGAAATTAAATGGCTGTGAAATTTGTAATGAGAATTACTTTCTTACTTCTGCTGGCAGTGGCATATGAATTAGCAGAAGGAGCACCACCTATGGCAAAACCCAATTGTCGTGATAGCTGCGGAAAGGTTTCGATTCCATATCCGTTTGGAATCAGAAGCGATTGCTTCATGCACCAGTCGTTTGAAATTGTTTGCAGTGAAAGTGGCGTCGCTGCTGCTGCTATAGCCTTCTTACCCAGCATTGGCAACATGGAGGTGCTGGAAATCAATATTAGTGAACCGTATGGTACTAATGATATTTCTTATGATCCCGGACTCATTCGAGTCAAGATGCCTATTATTTCTTTAAACTACACAAATCAGAGTTCGGCGGGGAGTGTTGCACCGGTGAACATCTTCGGAACTCCATTTTTCTTCTCGTCAAAATGGAATAAATTCGTTTCGGTTGGTTGCAACAATTTGGCCACAATGACTGGTCTGGATCCTATGGGTGTGGTTGGTTGCAAGCCGGATTGCAGTAAAGAAAAGTTGATAGTTAAATGCTCAGGGTCCGACTACTGCCAGACCACAATCCCTGATGGGATTCAGCTACTTAATGTTACTTTCTGGAATACAACAAACACGAGTAGTTGCAGACGTGCCTTCCTAGCAGAGAGAGAATGGTTAAATAAAACAGATCCCTCTGCCGCTAACCATGTTCTGAATTTGGATTACGTTCCTGTGGTGCTGGAGTGGACTGTATTAAACTTCTCTGAAGCCTATGGTTTTGAGGAGTTGTATGTTAGACGGCATATAGATTGGAGTTATACAAGATACGACGTCAAGTATTATTTTTGCCGTTATGGATACGAAGGAAATCCTTATCTTGACATGGGATGTCAAGGTAAACTTCTATTACCAACACCTTTGATTATCCCCTACTTTTTACATTACATGCCTTATTTTGACTCATATATAGATCACTCTTTCTTTTTTTGTTGTTGCTATATATGTACATATATATATATATATACATATATATTTTTTTTTCCTTTTCTTTTTCTTTTTCTTTCTTAGCTATAGACGGTTCAGCTTGATAAAAAGGTTGCATACAATAAGACTATTGTCTTCCTCCAAAATAATACGTAATACATATCAAAAAAATAATGTAGTAATAAATAATACGTAATAATAAGACTTATGCAAAAAAAAAAAATAAATAAAAAATAAATTCTAGGAGATTCGATTTTAACAGAAATATTAATATTGGCAAAATTTATTCTTTTCAGCATTGTAAGTAAAGTACACATGCCATATATAACACGTACGCACATATTTCTTAATAAAACTCTCGTTTACTCTACAAAATACGCGTTTTTTATAATTAAAAATAAGCATATTAAATATGTATTAAACGATTTTCGTATTATACTTGTATGAATTTTTTTGTTCAATTTCATAATAAATGAAACACATACATATTTCATACCATACATATTCTGCCCTGTACAGGTTTTGAGAAATAATGCTTGGTATTTTGTTGGAATTGTTTCTAAAGATTAATTATATTAGATGAAATTACATTTTGTTACATTGAGGAGAACAAAAGATAATTAACTAGAGTGTACGTCAAAAGATAGGGCCAAAAAACTGTGGCATATTTGTGTTCCATCTTTTAAATAGAGACTATCATTTTATAGAGAAAAATTCTTCTGAAATTTAAAAGTATGTATGATACCACGTTATTTTATATTATATTCAAGAATAATATATGATTTTAAATAACTTATCCTCATATGCTGCCCTGTACAGGTTCAACATATATATGCTAAAGAAGATAGAGAATATGTAATTATATAGGGTGAATTTTAAATTATTATTTCAATAACAAGAAATTAAATAGTGTGATATTACTTGAAGTTACCCACGAACCTCTATATATGTGTGTCATCTCATAATCAAACTCATGCGAGGAAATGTCATCTCATCTTTTGGGTTAGAATTGTTAGTGAAATCCCACTTTTTAGAGGGCATGAATTAATCTTCGCATTTATACAAACCTCAAGTGGGGGGTTTTACTTCCCAAATTCTCAAGGATAATTGTGGTAATTTATCCCTTTTTTATTTCTATATTTATAAACCTGTCGGTGTCTTAAGCCTTTGCTAAAATAACATTTGCGTTTTGCCACAAAGCCTGAAAAAGCTAAAGCGATTCACTTGCAATTGGCTCCAACCACCTTTTGGTTTTCTACTTTCAGCTTTTGATTGAGCCATAACATTTTTTTGGTGTTTTCTGTTTATGTTTAGAGTCTGCTTATGTTTTCCCGGATGCTTAAGAACCAAGGCAATCCTCGTAATAAGGCTGTTTGAGCTTTGATTTAACCCAAATAAATTTTGAAGAATGACTTGTGCGTACTTTTGAAACCTCTGTTGCCAATATGAGTGAGCAACAAATTTTGCCCAAACCTCTTTTGCCTATATAAGTGAGCAAAGATATGTATGTAAACACCAAAATGCACAAATTTATTAATTTTCGTGTTATCTTATTCCTATCAGATAAAAATGAATGCGAAGACAAAAATTCAAAGTATCCCATTTGTTTACCTGGTTTAGAGTGTGAGAATACAGAAGGCAGTTACAATTGCAACAAGCGAAAGTCTCCATTGAAGATAGCCATTCTAGGTATGTCCTATTGCTCATTAAATTTGGAAATTTGGAAAATGAATATAGTGAAAAATAATAACAAGATCTTGGTTACGGGACTAGGATATGCTATGGCATAAGGTTCATGACCTTAAAAAGGACGGTACAACTGACATCTAGGGTAACTCTACGGTGTTTATAATTCTAATTTCCATTTAATTCTCTTAAAATTATTATTATTTTTAGTTAATTCTTCTTAATGGATTTTATTGATTCTACTTTCCAAGCTAGATCACAAATAAGAAAAAGTTATTAAAAAAAAATACTATATTTCATAAACGTTTAGTTTACTAAATTAAATGCAAATTTAGAAAATGATGTACATAAAAAGTCAATTAGCTTTTATTTTCTGTTCTCTTGGCAATCTATCACTAAAAGATATAATCGTACCTCCTATAACTTGATAGTTTCAGACTATTAGCTGAATTGCATTACTCATCACTCTTCTATATTTTTCCCCTGATTACGTATCTATCTAGAAATAAAATTTCTCTAGAAAGTTGTACAATTCTTCATTTCAATTTAGATTTTTGAAATTAAAAATTTTGTAAGATTTCATCAATTAGGTGTTTAAGCTCATTTTAGGCAGAACAGCCCAGGGACACGTTGAAAAGTTAGATAAGTGAAAATATCCCAGCCTCAGAAAGCCATTACATAATTGAACTATTAACTAAAAAATCAAGTACCTAATAGTAAATTCCCTTTTTCTTAAAAAATTAATTAGGAGTTAACACTTAATTAGGTTGTGCATATTGTGAGAACATATTAATGTAGAATAAAAAAAAGTTAGGCAACTTTTAGCGGGAAAGATGTTCCCAAATCATTGTAATTATGTCCAAATATATTTACACTTGTTCATATTTTTCTATAACCTAAAATTTTTAGGCCGATGTTTTTAACCCAAAAAAAAGTTGTGATATTTCTATTTTTTTGGCTTGATGTATGCAGTTATTTCTCCAAGCTTTGGGTTATTGTTTCTACTCCTTGTTATTTGGTGGTCATATAAAGTGATAAAGAAAAGAAACAAAATAAAGCTCAAGCAAAAATTCTTCAAAAGGAATGGTGGTTTGTTATTACAACAACAATTATCTTCAAATGAAAACAACGTTCAGAAGGCAAAATTATTCAATTCAATAGAGTTGGAAAATGCAACTGATGGTTTTAATGAAAATAGAATACTTGGTAAGGGTGGACAAGGAACAGTTTATAAAGGAATGTTAATTGATGGAAGAATTGTGGCAATTAAAAAGTGCAACATAGTGGATGAGGGAAATCTTGAACAATTCATTAATGAGATTACCATCCTTTCACAAATCAATCATAGAAATGTGGTTAAACTACTTGGGTGTTGTCTTGAGACAGAAGTTCCTTTGTTAGTTTATGAATTCATTCCCAAAGGCACACTTTTTCAGTATCTCCACGAAGAAAATGAAGATTTTCCATTGTTAACATGGGATATGCGCCTAAGAATTGCCACAGAAATTGCGGGAGCTCTATCATACTTACACTCTGCAGCTTCACTGCCCATTTATCATCGAGACATAAAATCTTCAAACATACTCCTTGATGACAAATATAGGGCAAAAGTAGCAGATTTTGGCACTTCAAGATCAGTTGCCATTGACCAAACTCATGTAACCACACTAATATATGGTACTTTTGGTTACTTAGATCCAGAATACTTTCAAACAAGTCAATTTACAGACAAAAGTGATGTTTATAGTTTCGGAGTGGTTCTTATTGAGCTTTTAACAGGAGAAAAACCAGTTTCTTCGACAAGATCAGTAGAAAGTCAGAATCTATCTACATATTTTCTTCATTCATTAAAAGAGAACCGTCTCTTTGATATACTTGATACTCAAGTACGTAAGGTTTGTAATAAAGATGAAGTCATGGCGATTGCTAACCTTGCAAAAAGATGTTTGCACTTGAATGGAAAGAAACGACCTACCATGATAGAGATCATGATGGAATTGGAGGGAGTTCAAAAAGGTTTCCCTGTTCAACCAAATTTTGATGAACTTGAATATGTTAGAAATAAAGAAATGGGGCCAAGGAATGACATTTCAATTTCAACAAGTTCATGTTTAGAACTAGGTTCAGCTTCATCATCAAACGCCCTACCACTTTAAATTGGTTTGATTAATAAACTATGTACTTAATTATTTTTGTTTCATGTTGTAAACTATTATCAAATCTTATTACTTATTTTAGATTCCCATTAGTAGAGTAGCAATAATGATATTATATCTGTGTTTGGTCTTGTTTAAGTCGTTTTGGTATTAACATGGGAAGTATAATTTAAATCATTGAGTTTTAATGATAAAAAAATTTAGTGTTTACAATGTTTAGCAAACTTCGATGATAAAGTGTTTTGAAATTATCATTTGTGGCTGGTAACCAAATTGATAAAATGCTTTTTAGATGTGAGAAATAACAAAAGATGACATACACCCGAAAGAATAGTTAGATACTTGAAGAGATTTAGATATTACTGTTTGTCAAAAAAGAAAATGTTAATAGTTTTTTTTAAACTAAATTGACGCTTCGGGATATTTCCAATAAAGGCAACCAATATTCAAATCCTCCTTTCCTATTGCTAATATCAAATTATAAAAAATAAAAAATAAAATGTTTTACATATTAGTACTTTAACCTAATTAATTCAATAATGGTCAATTATTATTATCTCTCTCTCACAAAAATGAGTGTCCATTTTGTATCTTAAAAAAAAAAAACCAAAAGAGTGGACAATTATGTCTATTCATTATTTTTATTAAAGATGTGTTGGAATATTTTTATAAAAAGGATAAATTATAAAGTTGGTCAATATCCTTTACACTATATTTCAATTTATTAGTCTCTAACTTTTCAATTGGGTCAATTTAGTCCCTAACTTTTTCAGTCCTGTGTTAATTTAGTCTCTGCCATTATCTCTTGAATAGAGAAGGATGATGTGTCAAATGGAAAAATAAAAAATTATTTTTTATGTCACATCAACTATCCATTGTACTGATTTAAAAAAAATTAGAAAAAAAAAACCGAACAAATTAGAAAAAAAAAAAAAAAAAAACCAACCAAAATCATTTATGAGACGGGTTGGTCATTGGAGAAGGTATGAGGTTCACATTGGGTAAGCCTTTCAAAATGTATCAGAAGCAAATGAGATATCTTTTGCAAGAAAATCAAGTTTATTAATGGGGTTGGTATACAGGTGAGTTTTTGGCATGATACTTGGTGGGAAGATTCTTGTCTTAAGTATATGTTCCTTGAATCCTATGGAGTCACAGTAGACAAGAATGCCTCATTTGCTTCTTATTTGGATCGTGGGCGTAGTTGGAACCCTTAATTCACTAGATCGCCACAAGATTGGGAGTTTGAGTCTACAGAAAATTTCATTGAAATGTTGTACTCTAAGGTAACTTTGGGCCAAGGGATGGAATAGATTTTTTGAGGCCTTAAAAGGAAGATAAACTTGATGTTCACTCCTACTATTAAGTTCTTAGAGGTTTATAGGGAGATGTTTTCCTCGAAAAAGTATTAATGTACAGAGGTCCCAAGAAAGGTTGCCTTCTTTCTTCAGATGACAACCTAGGGTAGTAGTGGATAATCTTTGGACAAGGAATATCTTGGGTTTTTTTTTTTTTTTTTTTTTTTTTTTTGAGAAGAAAAATATCTTGGTTCTTGATTGATGTTGTATGTGCAAGAATAAGGGAAAGGAGATGGAGATGAGTGGTTGGTGTTATCTCTCGTGTCTTAGTTTTAATTTGATTTTTTTTTTTAATCTGAGTGGCGGTATAGTTGGCATTGATGTAACATAGAAAATAATTTTTTATTGTTGCGTTTGACACATCAACTTTTTCCATCAAAGGAATAACGGCAGAGACTAAATTGGCACGGAACTAAAAAAGTTAGGGACTAAATTTAAATATGATGTAAAGAATAGGAACCAATTTTGTAATTTACCCTTATAAAAATTACAATATCTTTATTAAATGCTTATTTAAGTGATTTGATGAAATCAGTTCACTTTTTACCAAATTCAAAGTCTTTATATTTGTATTAATTTGTGAGTTATTTTGTATATAATGTCAGCATTTGAATGACTATAAATATTATTGACCATATGAACGTTTAGTGGCTCAATGTATTTAGCAATATTTCCTTACCAAAGACATTTCCTAATAAAACTTTTCCTTTCAAATGTTCTGACCTTTCATTAAGGGAAATTATTGACATAAATAAATGTGGGAGGATGAATGTAAGCTTGGGCTGAGAGCCAAAAGCCCAAAGAACTGCACTAAAGAATGGACCCAGCCCAATGTATGGTTATGAACGAAGAAGCCTATTGAGTGAGGAGAAACCATTGAAGCCCACCACTGTGGAAATCCAAGTTGACTTCATTCCCTGAGGTCCACTATTGGGGTGGCAGAGAGAACTTTCTTCCCGAAGAAATAAATATAATGCGGCTAACATGTCATTTTTGAACTGAGGTTTCTCCTCTTCTTAAGCTCCCTCCAAGGGACACAACAAAGAAAACGCAGCACCCAATGAAGCAATCACTTCTGCATTTATGAGGGCCCTCACCTAATGTCAGCTACATTCAATACCGAATGACTGGCCTAAATAATAGAAGCACCCCCAAAAATCTACTTTCATGATCAAGAAGTGGCAGAACATAAGGATGATGGGACAAGTATCCCCTAAAATCCAACTGGGAACTAGACAGCTAGAAGAGGGAGAGGAAGTGAGAAGTAGCTATAAAAGGAAAGGGCAACCATAGAGAAGGGGGTTGAGAAAATTAGAGAGCAAAAGCTTAGGCAAGAACTATATATATATATATATATATATAGAGAGAGAGAGAGAGAGAGAGAGAGAATGTTAATTTAAGTTCAAGTTCCCTTAATTTGTATTAGGCACCTCGGGAATGTTGTTCCCCTCTATAAAAGAGTTTGATTCGTTCATTATCTGTCTTAATCCGTTGCTTAATCCTTCCATTGTGGATTATTTTTCCCATTTTTAGGAATTAATCCTTAAGTATAAGACTATTTTGTCTCAGCATATATAGAGATATATAGACCTCTAGCTATGTGAAGTGAATGGGATGTACAAAAACAAATGTAGTGTTGTCTTATCACTTTTATATGAAGCAAAATATTTCTAAAAACCTTGTATGGTTTTTTTCCTCTCCTTTTAATGAAAAATATATATCCCTACTACACTATATTTCTAGGTAAAAGAAAGTATTATTTTAAGAGTTCATATCCTACAATTGGTATAGGCTTGTAAGGATAATCAACAAGGTGGTTAGGTTGTTGTATCTTGGGGGTGGCACACATAATGTTGTTAGTCTATTACACCGAAAATCTCATAGACTGAGTGTATTGTCTCAAGATAGTGACCTGGTCTACGTCTTAGCTCCGCCACCTAAAAACATTTTTTGAATTGACAATAAATTATATTTTATTTTATGAGATGATCATTGATGTCGTCCAATTTTGTAACAAAAATTGTAGTGCAGCTAAGGTTGTTGTTCCATTGAGAAAAGGAAAACAAGAACACGTCAAAAGCACCA
The DNA here is from genome assembly GCF_001633185.2 of Quercus lobata. Taxonomy (NCBI): domain Eukaryota; kingdom Viridiplantae; phylum Streptophyta; class Magnoliopsida; order Fagales; family Fagaceae; genus Quercus; species Quercus lobata. The sequence continues at coordinate 62,290,606 of NC_044907.1, read as the reverse complement.
ATAATATATAGAAAAATATGATTGAAACTTAAGAAAAAGAAAGTTTGGTAAAACTCAATAATTAAAATCATTAGGGTGTTAAGGTTTGTCCACTATTTTTAAGCATTCACTACCAATCCAATTTAGTACACAATCGAGTAAGTAAACACATAAACTATCTGATTAGAAAATTTAGAAATATGCTTTGTTAGGTTCTAAGTAATTAGGAACTAATGCATTAGAACTTCATTTTGTAATGTTGGCAAACCATGATCAAAACAGGTTTTAGTCTTGTTTTAGACTTGCTCAAAGTGTGTTTATGTGTAAAGTTGGAATCAAGTGTATTGCAGGATTTATTGGTTAAATCTGCCTGGCTCGATTGATCGAAAGTCGTGCAGATTGTTTTTTTTTTTTTTTTTTGCTGAATTTCCAACTCAGCCCAAGCTCGTTTGACGTGTAGGGTTTTTGTTTTGTCTTAAGTATAAAAGGGAAAACCCTAGCCACATTTTTAGGTTGCTCCTTATGCTATGTGTGTGAATCTTTTGTGAGATCAAAAGGTGTTTGCCTTCGCACATACTTAGGTTTCCAAGATTCAAGATTATGTCAAGAACTTGGTGATCAATTCAGTTGTTGCAATAAGAGCTTAAAATTACACAAGCGGGGGTGCTTGTACTTGCTGTGAATTCAAGAAAGAAGTAGTCTGTGGACTCGGAGCTATCATGTGGTCGTGGTAGTAAGTTTCCTACTCGAGGTAGCAATAGGATGTTAGTGGACTAAGTCGCTATTGTGTAAACTTCAATTCTTTCATAGTGAATTCAGTTTTACCTTGAGGATAGCTAGGTTAAATCCTCCTCAGGTTTTTTCAGTTTGGTTTCCTGGGTCATCATATTTTTGTGTTCTTTATTTTCCGCACTTTACATTGATATGATATATTTGTGTTAACCTATATCTACAATTTGATTAAGTAATCACTTGGCTAATTTACTAGGTTAATTTGAGTGTGTTTTAAGGGGTCTAAAAACAAATATGCTTCATTAATAAAAATCTCTTTGGTTGATTATATTCATCAACTGTTCCAACAATTTATTCTAGAAAACAATAATTTTACTTAAAAAAACTCAAGAACATCGTACACCCTGGAGGCAATACTATGGAAAAAGTAATATCTAACGAAATTACCCTGTTTTACAAGAAAGATTATAAAACCATATTCAAACAATAAGAAGATTCAAGAATAGATTTATGAAAGAATTAGAAATTAAATATCAATCTAACAAAACAATTATGAAAAGGAAAAAATTGATTTCAATAATCGAAACATGAAAAACATGCTTGGATTGAATAGCGGACAACTTACAACGTTGGGGATTTACCTTTAACCCTAACTTAGGTTATTAAACTTCCATAGAAAATAAAAACTCTAAAAATTGATGAAAAATAGGGTTTTTCAGCAGCCAAAAACATGGCTGCCTTTGTATCCCTTTAATATTTATAATATTTAAAACCCTAAAATACATGCTCCCTAGAAAGGAAAATATAAAATGTCGATTCTCGTTTTTCAACAGCTAGTCAACATCTAGGTCGGTTTTGGCCTTGAATATAGATGATTCTAAAATTTTGGTAAACTACAAAGTTTTAGATCTTCATGTCTTGTTTCCGTGCCACAAGAATCAAGTCAATCCAATATTGGAGTAAAAAGATATGGCCAAAATATCAATACTAGTTAGAATATTTCTATGTAAGGATTATTTCCATCTTTGGACGAATCTCTCTCTTTCTTTTTATGTTACCACACATCTCTGACTCATTAAATTCTTCAAAAGCCAGTTCTCAATTGATCTTCACCCTTGATTCTCTTAGCTTCATGTTTGCATGCTTAGTTTATTAGTTTTAATCTCTTACAAGAAAAAAAATACACATAATGAGTATATTTTAGAGAAAACCTACAAATTCTTATATTTACATGTAAGTGTGGGAATAAACACAAAATAGATGTGATAATGCCTACCAATACTAAGATAATATTGTACTTTTGAGCTATTATCAATCATCAAGGTAATATCTCTCCACTGTTCTCTTATTTTATGGTACAAATTTAAATTCAGTGAAATATCTTTATTTTATTTTACTATTGTTATTCTATAAATTACAAATTGTAATATATATATATATATATATTATTGTTCTAATGAACAACAAGATGGAATAGTGCACTAAAGAACTTTAATACTAGCCAAGAGTTTTGTAGCTTAAATGACACCTCTCCATACACAAAGTGTTGGTAGTGTAGGGGAGAAATGGTTCAACCTGCAGCATAAGCATCATATTGTAACTATCTCAAAAAAAAAAAAAAAAAAAAAAACCTTTAATGCTAACTTTCAAATATTCTACTTCAGCCAAAACTATGTTTAGGTTTTAAGGACCCCATAGGTTCCTTTTTGGCATTGGTGTAGTAAGTAGAGTTTTAAATGCAAGGCTTAATTAGTAGATTTTTTACAATATGTTAGAATTCCAACCTGAAAAGCTCTTTAGCATTTGAATGTTTAGCTCTTTAAGGGCCTGTTTGAAAACATTATTTGAGCAACAATTTTCGTTGGTTAAAAACACAACACTTTTTCACCCACACGTATTTCTACAATACTTAAATAATGTTACTAAAACAACATTACTAAATGAGCCCTAAATTTTTGTATTTAACTGCTAAGAGCATTGTATCTTAATTGAAACTTCTTGGTGTTTCTAAAGAAGACATTCAGGGTCTAAATCCCCTCCTTAATTGTTATCCCAGATTCTATTTTCCAACACCTAAACCTACTTAATCTACTTTAACACATTATTTTACAATACACCCTACATCAAATGTTCTATTTTAACAATTTAATACATTAAAATAATATAAACAAGCAATAAAAAATCATTCAATTTTTATAATCCCAAAACCACTCTTCTCTCTACTATGAATGCATTCACCACAGCCTCCTCAACCATAACCCATTTCCACAGTGACAACCACCCATAACCACCGGCCACCATGATGCTAAAATACAAAAAAAAAAAAAAAAAAAAAAAAAAAAAAAAAAAATTTGAAATGTTTCAACTTAGTATTTGTTGTATGAAAATCATGTTATTCTTCAATGAATTGTTAGAAAAAAAAAAAAAAAAAAAATGAAAAAAAAAAATGAAAGTTCAATTAGTATGAAAAACACTAATGAATGTTTAGACCCCCTATTTCAAATTTAACCAATACAAGCTTATACCCAAACAATAGATGTGCGGAATAATAGGTACAATCAAAAACCCAAACAAATAAATAACTCTACACCATAATTAATCACAACACAGCAGTAATTAAAAGGTAAGATTAAGGGTTGAGAGATGTAAACACAAAGATAACACCGACACGTGTTATTGAAGAGGAAACTGAAGAACTCAGCAAAAAATCTCTTCATCGCCCTCCAAGCGGTAAAATGATCCACTAGAGAATAAAGTTGGAGTACATGAATAACAAAAGACCCTTCAAGCCTAGTCAACCCAATGTACTTAAGCCCTCCAAGCTCCTGCTACCAACTGGTTGAGCCCAACTGTGTCTTCTTTAGCTTTCCAGATCCCACAATAAGCCCATTGCATCACCCAAGTGAATTGGTCATCTCCAAACTGCTTCCCAAGCACCAAAATACCTCCTCACTGATATGGGTATGGTGAGATAAGGATTTGACAAATGAACTTCTTGAGGATATGTCAATGGAAAGGGTGAGAGTAGAGAAATTTGGAGAATCAAATGTCTATGATTGTGGATGAGTCAATCTTGGTTTTCTCTAGGGTTTCTCCCTCAAAATTCTCTCTGGAAGCTCTCAACATTTCGTGGGTATAAGGGCATTTATAATAGGATACGTGAGGAATGTGAAAAGTCATTTTTCTGTAAAACAGGGCATTCTGGCGACTCAGTCTCGTGAGTGGGATGAGTCGCGAGTTTGAGTTACGAGATAACTGCCAGGCTAGACTGTACTTTTTGTCCTATAGTGCTTTAATTGTCATGACCCTTCAGTTTCCTGCATGCTTCACACATGTGGCATTTTGGTGAGTTGCCAGTCGCGAGATCTAGTCGTGAGAAACCTCTTGAATGCCCACACACTTGAATTTCTTCACACTCTCTTACACACAACCCTTACATAATTCCCACTTAAATACAGAGTATCTAATTGCTGAAATACAAGCAAATTTGGCACATAATAAAGCCAACATATAGTTGAATAAATTCAACCTTATATAAAAAAAAAAAAAAAAAAACAAAAAAAACCCAAATGCAAAACACTACCAAAATCAACCTAACCACAAGCAAAAAATATAAACCCAGCAAACCACTAGACCAGAACACCAAAACCACCACCACCCACAGCCCAACCTAAAACCATTGCTAGCCACCACTGAGTCAAAGAAAAAGTGAGAGAGGAGAGAGATCAAAACCCAATACTAGATCGGAACCCACCAAATCCATAAACCCACCACCATCAATCACCACCCAAAATCAACCCAACACCACTTGCCAAAACCACTACCAATCACCACCACCTCAAAACAAAAAACTTATAGAACTACAATCCCATTTCTCATACCAAATCCAATCCCTAAAATTAACCATAAACAAGCAAACAAAGAGAGGGATTCAGAGCATGGCAAGATTAGGCGAAGTTCGGTGGATGCAGCAAAGGCAGGTGCTTGGCGAGATCAGTTGTGGGCCAGAGATCACTCTAAGAGAGAGAGAGAATAGGCAGACAGGGGTGATGAGATAAATATGTGAGAGGAGAGAGAAAAAGAATATTAAAGAAAATTTATCATTTTTTCTAAATTTGGAATGGTACTGTTCATCCATGCCAAATTTTTTGGCATTTAGAACATCTGATGTAAGTGATTTTTTAGTGTTTGGTATATTTGGCATTTGGCACACTTGATGTTAATGCTCTTATGTTACTATTCATTATATTAATTGTTTTGTTATTAAAATAAGAGTTATGAGTTTTAGTTAACTTAATTGATAATATATCTTATTCATCAAGTAAGGGGTCTAAGTTCAAATATATATACACACATACACACACACTATTAATAAGAGGATTCCCATGTTTCATTTTTCAATTTTTGGCGTACTAAAATATCCTCATACAAATTTTGAAATAACATACCCTTTATTTTAATTTTTTTTTCCTACAAAAAAAGCAAAAAGGTGAAAACAATAATACTATTTCACATACAAAACGGGGAAAAAAAAACCCGTAATTCTCACCACCCATTTGTATTCAAATGTCTGATTTCTATCTGTATTTGTTATTTATTTGAATTCAAATACTTCAATTATCTTTATTAAAAAATATATATATACAAAATACAAAATTACTTCTTCCAAAAAATATTAAAAGAGTAATACTATCTCACGTACAAAAGGGAAAAAAGAAAACCGTTATTCTCACCATCCATTTGTATTCAAATATCTAATTCATATCTATATTTGTTATCTATTTTTATTCAAATACTTCAATTATCTTTATAAAAAAACACAAAATTACTTCTTCAAAAAAAAAAAAAAAAAACTACTACTTCACATAAAAACTACTCATTCTTATCCCAAAAATTTTATGATTTTTTATTTTTTTTTAATTCTTTAAAACATTCCAAAATTTTTGTTATCCAAATTCTATACAGTTATCACAATCCACATCCATCCATACTAACGTATGTTGTCTTTGTTTTGTTTAAATCTCAAATTTTTTACTTATTACAATTCTTATCCCAATCTATATTCAAATGCCCCATTTTGTTTCAACTTCTTACGATTCTCTATCTCCTTTTTAAACGTTATTCCATACTACCTTACCTCTTTCTTAAATAAAAAAAAAAAAAATACACACGGTTATTTATATATCAATTTTAAACATTATAACACTAAACAAATAAAAAAATAAAACATTATTGCATGTGTAAAACGCGTGTGATAATTTTAGTATGTGTGTGTGTGTTTCTATTTAATATATGAGTTGGGTTCAAGTTACACATATATAACTTTAAGTAATGTTACATCACTCAATATTTTTTAATTGGATGTGAATTTTGACAAATCCACCTTTAGATTACATTATCTTTATATATTCTCCATGCTTGAAAATTTTCAAAATGATCAAAGATTAATAACCGTATCATAAATCAATTTTTTAAAGTTAAGTTTTTCTAATTTAAAATAATACATAAAAAATGAGTTTATGGATCGAATGGGAAATAACAATCAATTGACATGAATGTTAAGAATATGTAGAATATGTAATTCAAATGTGGAATTTTCAAAAATATGAATTTTATAACAAATTATTGGGTGGTGACCAGGGTGTAACATTGCTTAGAGTTACACCAGGTGTAACTTGAACCCAACCTATTATATATTTAGATTACTTATATCTTATAGAGTAAAACTTTAATATAATTTTGAAAATTTATCTTGAATAAAATAATACTATTTTTATCTTATCAGTTACTAAATTCAATTGGGAATTTAATATACTGCACCTAAGTTTATCTAAGTTTTATTACTATTTTTTTTTTGATCTGATAAGTTTTATTTTATTTATAATTTAATCTTTTGTTTTCACATAACCTATTTTCATTCCCAAAAAACTTTTTTATTTTATTGTCTCTTACTACTTCCCTTTTGTCTCATCTCTACTCATTATCATCAGGGATGAACCCATTATCATCAGGGACGAACCCAGTAGTGGGCCCAGGCCACCCTGGCCCCAAAAACAATTATTAGGTTTATTTTGTCTTTCTAATAGCTGGCCCTCTCTTCCAAAGTCTTAGCCCCATTAGCTAGCCCCCTCCAGCTAGCCCAGAGCCTAGCTCAACCAAAAAAAAAAAAAAAAAAAAAAAAAAACCATCAAAACCCTTTTAACCCACAGTTACATACAAACCAAATTTAGGAAAATATAAATTAGAGACAGTTGAGAGAGAGCTAGAGACAGAAAGATAGTGGCTAGAGAGAATAGAGAGTGAGAACAAGGATGTGGAAAAAAAAAAAAAGTGAAGAAAATGAAGCTAAACAGAGGCATGGTGAAAAGAAATAAACAGTAAGAAAGAAGCTGATGATGGGAGATTCAGAGGTTGGGTTTGAAATGGTGAAATAGAAGTGTTTAGGTGAGATAAGAAATAGTAGTGTTAGAGGAGCAGAGTCACATGGGTAGGAGTGAAAAGGTATGTTTGGAAATTTCTTGGAAAGTACCTACTTTACAAATACCCTAAAGGTGTTTGCTTATTTACAAAAATACCAAAATTTATATATATAATATTTTATAACCAATCTATTTTATTTTATTAAGATTAATTTTTTTTTTTAAAACCTATACATATCTTTTATTTCGGAATAGTGCACCGGTATACACCCATACCGAAATATTCCGTGAAATGATCTCTGGAACGGAATTCAAAACCTTAGAATAAAGCTATAATATATAGAAAGAGATGAGTCTGTAGAGAATATATAATATTGTTTGGTGTTTGACTATTGGTTGGTAGTGGGGCAACAATAAGGAATATGTGACTGATAGAGATGCAAAAAAAAAATAAAAAAAGTAAAATTTTTTTTTTTTTTTTTTTTGTTTTTGTTGGTAGATAATTGCATCTTAATATTTTGAGAAAAAAAAATAATTTTGTATATTTGTCTTGGTTGATAGTTTGTTAACAATATATTTATGTTTTTTATTTATTTATTTTTATTTTTTTTTTTGGTAAACAAAAAATGGGTAGAGAAAGGTGACCAATGTGGCTTCCCTAGCTAGGCGTGACTATATTAGCACCCTACTCGCTCCCGGGCTAGACTCTGTACTCTCGGTCTGTAAAAAATTCACTTATTATTTTTTAGACCGTTTGAGATGGAGATGAGATATAAGGAACACTAACACATAGCTAGTTGTTGAGGCTCAAACCCAATTTCTAATACTTGTTGGTTCGGTATCTTACCAACTAGACCACCCGAATGGTAGTCGCTTTTAGTTAGTCTTTTTTAACTTGAAATTCTTGGTCCGTCGTTGATTATCATTAATGTTGAAGCCACTTTAAAAGATGTCAAAAATACTACTAACCCACCTTGAACCTGACTTGTCACTTATCCCAGTATTCCTGCTCCATGCAAGTTTTTCCCAACCTAATCCAAATCCACCCCATGGGGCCCAAATTTTTTTTTTTTTTGGTAGAAAGGGGAATTCATTAAAGACTAAACCGCTACACCAGAAACATTAACAATCCAAACAAAAGCAACCCCAACCACGTCTAAACTAAGCAACAAAGAAACATCAACTGGGGGTTCCAGAAAAACTACAAAATCTTGGGGAATTAAGGCTCCCCTCCTAGCTAGAGCATCAGCACATTTATTTGCTTCCCTATAACAATGTTGAATCTTAACCACGGGAATATCTCTCAAACCCGCCTTACAATCTCCAAGAATAGCATCCAAATTGTTCTGATTTCTATCCTTTTTTTGCAATAGATCCACCACGAGCTTGGCATCCTGTTCTATGATTACTGCTGGGATTTTTAAGGCAATACACAAGCAGATTCCATCTCAAAGAGCCCAGAGCTCGGCAGCAGCACTTGTAGTGACCCCTATAGTTCTTGCAAAGCCTCTCACCCATTCCCCATTTGTGTTGTGAATCAATCCTCCACCTCTTGCCAAAGCAGGGTTACCAATAGAAGAGCCATCAGTGTTTAACTTAACCCAATTCTTATGGGGGCGATGCCAATTGATCTTGATAGTTGTGTGATGACCACCAGGCCTATCATTAACTCCAAGAAATGCAAATTCAATGGCTTTATCCATCACCTCCCTCTTTAGATCATTTTGAGGTCTCTCTCTGCCGAATACTACGCTATTTTTGTATAGCCAAAGTCCCCATATCCCAAAAGAAAAGACAACCCCCCAATTGATCCCCGAACAAGGGGAAACTTTTGTACTTCGGCAGTTCAGTCTCATCCAATCCGCAAGTCTAGACCCATAGAATAGAGACGCCTGCATAGGCTTGGGAAAGGAGTTTAAGAACCATTGGGCAAATGGGCAATCCCTTAAAGCATGTATAATGGTTTTTCGGGCATCATTGCAAATTGGGCAAGAAGGAGAAATATCCATACCACGATAGGCAAGAGTGGCTCGGACTCTATTGTGGTAGCATTACCAAAGGAAGCACTTCACCTTCAAGATGGAGATAGTCCTCCAAATCCCTTCACCTTCAAATGGGCTCACTTGATCATCTTCACCTTCCATGCTAGCCAGCCTATAGGCCTCCTTAAGCTCAAAAGCCCTACTCGGGGATGAGAACCAGGTGAGACGGTCCTCATACAAAGCAGAGAAGGATATAGGTGAGGCTTTGATGGCAGACAACAATTGTGCAGGTAAGGAGAAAGAAATGTTTTGCCAATTCCACCCACTAAAGTTAGCAATCTCCTTTAAGCAAATATTCTCTTCCCCTTGGTTGTGAGGACCTGAAATGAGGCTTCTCAGTGGGCCCTTGTCCAGCCATTTGTCATACCATAAGGATAGTTGGCTATCCCTACCAACTACCCATTTAGACCCCCATTTAAAAACTACCTTGCCTTTTCTTATCGTAGACCAGGTGTTGGAGCAGGTCCGAAGTTTCAGATGGGCACTGGTTGGTCTTTTATCCACCCTATTCTTATGGTTTAATACCTTAGCCCATAGGGAGGATGTCTTTGTCTTCAATCTCTAATTGAGTTTGGCTAAAAGAGTAATATTTTTTGCTTTAGCTGCTTGGATACCAAGGCCTCCCTCTCTTTTGGGCTTAGTAATCTTCTTCCAGCTAACCATGTAAAGCTTCTTCTTGTTGTCAGTTGATCCCCAAAGGAAGTTTGACTTAATTTGTAGGGGGGCCACACACTGCATTGCATAATTTGGAACGGTAGTAATAATAGATTGAGTGAGAATGAACCGTCCAACGAAAGACAACAGATTAGCTTTCCACCCAGCAAGGCGACTTTGGATTCGCTCAATAATAAACCCAAAATCTTGGCTTATGCCTGAGTGTTTATAGAGAATCCCAAATATTTCCCCAGTGTTAGAGTGGACCTGAACTCTAGGATCTCGCATAAATTTGCTTTAGTTTCAGTGCTGACATTAAGAGAAAAGAACACCCTGGATTTTGCAATACTTACTTTTTGACTCGACAAAGAGCAAAATGAGTCAAGGACATCTCTCACAACCAAGCAAATTTTCCTATCCACTTTTGCAAAAAGGACGAGATCATCAGCAAAGAAGAGATGAGAAAAGGCCAGCCCTCCCCTTGAGGCTTTAAGCGGGTCCCACAACTTGGCATTGCACTTCTTTGTGATGAAGGCTCCTAGAACTTCTATTCAGAGGATAAATATATAGGGAGAAAGGGGGTTCCCCTGTTTGATACCTCTTGAAGGAGGAAAAGGCTTGAGAGCACCACCATTGTACAAAATAGAGATGGAAGAAGTTGAGACATAGCTCATAATTAGAGAGACTAGTTAGTTGGCTAGGGAACTTGAAAAGGGTCAAGGTATCTCGAATGAAGCTCCATTCGAGGCAGTCGTAAGCCTTTTCCAAATCGATTTTTATTGCCATGAACCCTCCTCTTCCTTTCTTCTTAGACATGGTATAAACAAGCTCTTGAACAATAATCGCATTGTCAACCCCTTTCCGACCAGGAATGAAAGTCGTTTGATAGGGTGAGACTAGGTTTGATAGCATGGGGCTAATCCTGGCCACAATCACCTTTGTAACAATCTTATATACGGTGTTGCATAAACTGATTGAATGGTAGTTGTTAAGAGATTCAGGTGTATTGTACTTAGGGATCAGGGTGTGTTTAGGTACTTCGGCATTGTTTGGGAGGTGAAAATCTGTTTCACTTCCTTTCTTACCGACTCCCTAACTAGAGGCCAAAAGCGTGGAAAAAACCCCGCATGGAGGCCATTTGGGCCAGAGGCTTTGAAAGCTTTAAGAGAATCAGATATCAGAATAGCGAGCTTGGTAGCCTCATCCTCCTTCAAGCAGAAGTTCCAAGAAGGGGGACTGGACATAAATAACTCAGAATGACTTGGCAATATCTCTCTCCTCATTCAACCAGTTTCCCATGTGGTCTTTTAGGCAAGTGATATGATTTTTGCATCGACGCACCAAAGCAAAAGTGTGGTAAAAGGCTGTGTTTCTATCCCCCTCAACTAGCCAAGTGATGTGCGACTTCATAACCCAATACTCTTCCTCTAATTTCGAGACCTCAGAAAGTTCTGTACACAACTCTTGCTCAAGTCGAACCAGGAAGTTGTTGGGGTTATTAGAGAGGGCAATTTGAACACCCCTAAGTTTGGCAAGGATACACTTTTTTCGATGGAACAAATTTCCAAACACATTCCTATCCCAAACCTTAGCTTTATTAGTGAACTTAGAGATTGTGTGCAATAAGGAGCTAGTATTTGCCCAGGCATCTCTCACTATGTCCGGGAAGGAAGGGTGGGAGAGCCACATTGGTTGGAATCTGAAAGGTCGCTCTTGCCTGATGCCTTGAGCTTTGTCCTAGTGTAGCTTGATTGGACAATGATCTAAATGACCTCTTTCAAGGTGCTTAACACAAGCTTCTAGAAAGAGAGCATTCCATTTAGCATTTATGAAAACACAGTCTATCCTCTCATGAACAAGCTGCGTTAGAGGCCTATTGTTTGACCATGTATAGCGTGCACTAAAAAAGCCAATATCAATCATCTTGTAGGTATCAAGGCACTCCTGGAATCTGAGAGCTCTATTTATATTCACCGTTCTGCCTCTAAACTTATCTTCCCCAACCAGTAGATAGATTATCCCATAAAAGTCGCCTTTTAGCAAGTCTCAGGCTAGCATAGATTGCAGAGAGGACCCAGGGACCCAAGGAGTTGGGGGTGTTGAGAGTCACCAATGCATGGACCTCTTGGTCCATTGTAGAGAGCTCTGTAACTTCCACTTGGGTAGAGTCCCACAAAACCCAAAGGCCATTGGATAACCCAATGTTATTAACCAAAATTGCCCCATCCATGGGGAGCCTATCCGTAATACTTTTAGCTCCGTCTCCACTAACTTTTGTTTCCATGATGACCAAGATTGCAGGATAATGCTTACGAATCAAATCAAAGACAAGACTATGAAAATTTGGGTTGAGGGCACCCCAACAATTCCAAATAAGCATATTCATATCTACAAAGAGAGATTAATTAGAACCAAAACTCGGCAAGGAATAGAATTGTTACCTCCATCATCAAATAGCATATCGTCAGCCACATGGTCCGAGGGCCCAACTCTATCTGCAGGTGGGCTACCATGCCCTTGGGGGCTTCCCTCATTTACTGTATTCTTTTTCCTTGGCCAAAGGGATGGGTCAATACACTTTAAGGGGGCTCTTGATATGCTATCACACGCAGTGACAACACTGGATCCCACCTTATCATCGTCTACATAGTGGCAATTGGAGATTTCCTTCAGAGGAACTCTAAGAGGATCTAGGTCAAGATTCATTCGATGGGGTTCATCCGGCCTTTCCTCCACTGTTGCGTCTGCTTGGACCATCATATCATCTCCATTATTCGTGTCTGGCATCTTTGTGCTGGAGCTTGTAATCGCACAACTAAGTGGGGTTGATGGGGACCCTTCTGCCTTGAACACCTTGAGAAGCATTGCTTTGCCTAGCTCCTCAACAGAAGCAAAACAACTTTCCATCTCCGAAGAGGCTTTTGGTGTGCTTTGGCCAATCGCTCTCTAAGCCTAACTAGTTTTTTTGTTTGTTTGGTCCTGAGATGCTTTCCTAGGCTTTTGACCTCGGGCATTGCCAATTCCTTTGACGTTTGACGAGACGTCTTTGGTCTTGTTCAAGAGAGAGAGATCCCTAGTGCAATTTGCTTTAAAGCCACTACCAACTGAAAAAACTGAGGCCTTTTGCTTTTGCTTTCCAGCACTACTCCCCAGGCCCACATTAACCCTAATTGGAGCCACGTTGGAAGGCCCAGTATCCACAAGCTTCTTAGGCCCATATTCCACAAGCTCTGAATTCGAATCTTTTTGAATCTTCCTACTTTGTTTCTTTTTTTGTGCAACAAGGATCCAAGGCCAAAAGGCCTTTTCTTCTGGTAGGCCCTGTCCCTGCGAACTCTGATATTTTCCTGCCTCTTTTGGTCTACCAACTTTTTCCGGCACCTCGGCTTTAATGTTCTTGACCAAAGGTTTGTAAAAAAAAATCTGGACACACAACCTGGCAAACTGTCCCCTAGACTCTGTAGTGGTGTGTGTATCTATTCTCAAGATTGGCCTAATGGCCTTTACGATATCCCTTAACACTGAGGGTTCATAATACTCAATAGGAAGCTCAGGGAGCCAAATCCAGACTGCCATCGAGGACACGTTTGCCATAGACAATCTGAAGTTTGGTTCCCAGCAGCGGATAGAGAGGTAGTGGCCTCCCACGAACCACAGACCCCCTCTAAGAACCTTTGAATGGTCCTCTTTGATTGAGAACTTGATTAGAAAGAAATCATGACCTAAGTCCACGTAGTCCATCTTACCTATCGGTTTCCACATACCTAGAAGCTTGGAATGGAGGAAATGATAACCCACATTCTTACCGAAAACTTGACTATGAGTGCATTTGCCCAAGGAGCACACATCTTTTATTTCCTCTCCCCAAATAACTTCACAGCCACTTCACCCGGCGGAAGGTCGGTAAACTCATCATCCGACTCAATCTCAATTTCCATGTTACTCTCAAAATCAAAGGCTTGTTCAAAAGCCCCTAGAGTCTCACCTACGAGCTTCTCCTTGTATGACCTATTACCTCCTTCACCATAGGAGGGGGAAGCTATGTGATGAGCTCCCACCCTATGATCCTCTTTTACCTTCTTAATACTCCGTTGGAGTTCTTTGTCTTCCTCTCTAGACCTAACTACTGTTTCGTTCATACTTCACATTTTTGCTGAAAGTTTTAATTTCTTTAGTAGTGTGAAACAATATAAATCACATTAATTAAACTCATAATGAGATCCATCATGCTGCCCAAATTATATTTATATATTTTGATCTAAAGCCTTAACGTCACAAGTTTACAACCGCATTCTTTTATTATTATCCTATGTTGGGGCTGGGTGGGTCTTCCACTCACTCACACTTTCTTAATGTCTTGTCTTAACAGTTAACACACTCATCAGTCATCACCGCTCAAACTCCAAAGCTTGGCAATGGCAATGTCCATAGCCATGGCTGCTTCTCTCTTGGGTCTCTCTCCCCCCCCCCCCCCCCCATGTTATGGAAATTCCCACAGAAATCATGATATGGGATTTATGACTATTATCACAATGCCCTCCTCATATTTTCACTCTCTCACTCTGACTCTCAATTCTAACCCAAAAAGGACTAGTAGTACTATCAGGTACCTCTCCTTTTGTTCTTTAGTTTTATCCATTTTCTTTTTTACATGTTCCTTGAGTGATTGAATTTGAATAATAATGGTGTTTTTGATGTCAATCAACAAGTACTGATGAACCAAAAACCAAAAGAAATTTACTAGATAATGCTAGCAACCTCCTTACCAATTTGTTAAGTGGAGGAAGTCTTGGGTCTATGCCTATAGCTGAAGGTGCAGTCTCGGATTTGTTTGATCGGCCTTTCTTCTTTTCACTCTATGATTGGTTCATAGAGGTACTTAGCCTCTTTTGCAAATTTGTCTATTAGAAAATTTAGTTGTCAGCTGGTTGATTGAAAAAAAAAAAAAAAAAAAGAAAAAGAAAAAGAAAAAAGAAAAAAAGCCCTGCAATGCTTCTATTGAATGTTGAGTTGCATTTATTGAGTGATATAGAGAATTTATAAGTTGGGTTTTGAAAACATAATTTTTAAAAGGGTTCAATTAATGTATGCCTGTCTGCTCTTAAGCATACATTAATCGTCTATTTTAGAAGGAAAATTGAAAAAACTCAAAAAAATAAAGAAAAAAAACTAGTGACTTTTTCATTTTTCCATTAAGATTTTCCTAAAATAGTTTACTACTTTATACTTTAATCTAAAGGCATGCATTAGTAAACCCCTTTTTTAAAGGAAAATTATTGTGTAGTCCGGGAATACAAGGTCAGCTTGCTGACCTTGTACTCCCAGCCAATAAATACATGACACCTCACCAAAAAAAAAAAAAAATGCTTGCATAAGCTTTCATGCCACATCAACTCAATAACCCCTACCCATCTTAACGTCTGTTGACTCCATTTGAGTGAGTTCAAAATTTAGATTGGGAATGAGCAGGGTTGTGAAACTTTTCAATATAGAATTCAAAACTTAAAACGGTCCGTTTAGTAGAGGAATTTGAATAATGTTATTTGTAGTTTTTTGAAATATGTGTAAAAAAGTGTGTGAAAATATGTGTAATATTGTTTAAAAACTAAAAATAGTGACTTAAACTTATTTACCAAACAAGCCCAAAATTTTTCATTTTTCATTTTCCTGAAATATTCCTTCTACATCGAAGATTCAAAATACCTCTGTCCAAGACTACAAGAGCCTATTTGTGATTGCCTTCCTGGGAGTGAAATCCAACCCAAATTTTGGCCGATCCCTCCGTAATTATGGCTTCGACTGTTGCACTATCGAAGAGATCTTCAAGGACAACACCGTTCGAAGCTCTGCCCCAGGTCCCTACCGCTTTTTCTCTCCTCAAAATCCTAATTTTCATGTTTATTTTACCGGATTCGTCTTATATGTGTTTATATATGATTGTTACTTTTTTTGATTGATGGTTTTCTTGTTCTTTTTCCTTGTGAATCACCAAACAAAAAGAACGGCCAAGAAGTCATCTCGTCCAGAGTCTACATCGATAAATCCTAAATGGGAAACAATCTGCGGTACTGTTGGTCAAGGTAGAGGACAAGCTGGCATAGAGCGTGAAAAGGATAATATATAATTAGGTGCGAGCGAATGAACTGGTGGAAGACGAATTCCTTGAGGTGACAAGCCGTTCATAACATAGATTGCCTGATGGAGGTGATGAAAGCTTCAAGGAAGAGTTGAGTAAGCAGAGCCATAGCTATCGGAGGTCCAGCCCAGAAGGAAGAAAGCACTCAAACGGAGTTAACAGATGTTAAGATGGGTAGGGGTTATTGAGTTGTTGCGGCATAAAAGTCTATGTAAGCATTTTTTGGTGAGGTGTCATGTATTTATTACCTGGCAAGCTGACCTTGTAGTCCAGACTACACAATAATTTTCCCTTTTTAAAATGCAATTGAAAGTTTTAAAAATGTAAATTATTTCAAGTTTTCATGTAAAATCTTTTCTCCCCCCCTCCGCAAATTTGCAGTGCCAATCGGGCTTGAAATTTGAATTTTTGTTCTTAACTATCATTTACTTTTGTGTGCATTATGCTTTCGTGATTTGATAATTGTGGACATGCTAAGTCCTAATGTTCGCTCTCCTCTAAATATGTTTGTTGAACTTGGCAGCATGGCTCTGTGTATAAACTTGCTTTTGGGCCAAAAGCATTTGTTGTTGTATCGGATCCTATCGTTGCAAGACATGTTCTTCGAGAAAATGCATTTTGTTATGACAAGGTACTACCTAGCTATATGCTTCTTGACTCCACTGTTAGGTTCTAAAGTCTTAGGATTTTATGTATTTAGAACTCTAATTTGTATTGTTGGCAAACCATGATCAAAACAATGTTTTAAAAGTGTTTTTAGTCTAGCTCAAAGTTGTGATTTTATGTAAAGTTGGAATCGAGTTAAAGCAGGAAGCATTGTGCCTTTCGGCCTAGCTCGATCGATCGAAAGACAGGCTCGATCGATCGAAGCTCGGGCAGAATGTTTTTCTGCAGATTCGTCCAACTTAGCCCTAAGTGTTTTAAAACGTTTTTAGGGTTTCTTATTTGTCCTAAGTATAAAAGGCAAACCCTAACCACGTTTTAGAGTGACTCATAATTGCAGTTTGTGTAAATCTCTTGTGAGATCTAGAGGAGCTTTCCTTTACACAAACTTAGGGTTTTCAAGGAGAAGATTTATCTACGCCTTGATGATCAATTCAGTTGCTGCCATTGAAACTTAAAGAAAATACAAGCGAGTGTGCTTGTATCTGGTAGTGAATCCAAGAAAGAAGGAGTCCGTGGATTCGGAACTTGCATGTGGTCGTGTCTGTAAGTTTTACTGGTTGGTAGCAATAAGAAGTCGAGCGTGGGGGCTTGTAAGTCTTATTGTATGAACTTCGATTCGTTTAAGATAGTGGATACAAGTTTACCTTGAGGATAGCTAGGTCAAATCCTCCCCAGGTTTTTACCGGTTTGGTTTCCTGAGTGATCATATCTTGTGTTATTTATTTTCCACTGCAGTGCATGATTTGATCTTTTATTTTGTGATAACCTAGACTTGTTTAATTGGACTAAGTAACAACTTGACTAATTACCTAGGTTAAATCAATCGTTTAAGGGGTCTAAAAACTATCATCCACCCATCCCTCCTCTTGTCAACATGATTATTGATGTCAATATGAGTTTATGTAAAATGCCTTTTATTTATGTAAGCATGTATGAACTTTCTTTGTTTGGTCTATACGTTTATAAGCCTGCTTAACTCGTATCGTCTAAATTATAGCTCACATATTTGTACGACTATTCCAGGGATCTTATTTCTTTTTGTTGATAAAATAGGGTTTTGACTTTTGAGCCTTTGCCAACCTTACAGGTTGGCTTTAGTTTTTGTTTGTCTCAATTGGGTCTTAAGGCCAATAGTATGGGAAATTAATTGAGAAAAACCATCAATCACATGAGAAATGACGATACCATTACCATGTGAAATGATTCCAAACCTTATGAATCTTGATAGCTTTGCTAGCATGTTTGATCATTATGAAATTTGACTAGCATACTTTTAAATTATATGTCATTTTAAGTACTTTCTGCATATCATTTATTTATTCTAATCTATTATTACTCAACTTGTTGCAAACTCAATTAGGGAGTCCTAGCTGATATACTAGAACCAATAATGGGCAAAGGGCTTATACCTGCAGATCTTGACACTTGGAAGCAGAGGAGAAGAGGTAAGCAAGTAAAAAATGTGTATTTTTGGGTTTTGCACCTTAGTTTATGACAAAACTCAACTACCTCTATATTAATTCTTCAACTAAAATGATGATCCACAATTTGTTGGTATCTAATTCCTCTGCCGTCATAGTCTCCTTCTCCTTTGGGATTAGTTAGTTTTGAAAGGTGGCTTAGATCAAAAGATGATTTTCGTACAACTGTAAGTACATATTGGTAATTTTGGGAATGTCAAGTTGTATGTTGTAAGAGTTCATATTGCCTGGGAAGTCATCAGGTTTTCCTAAAACAATACAAGTTTGTTGTTTGACCAATTGAATAACTTATGCAACATTAGTTACTTATCAAATCCTTATTAGTTTTTGGCACTATATATATATATATATATATATATATACTCTTCATAGACATTCTATTCCTTCATGTATTATATTTAGGCAAGTTCAAACGTTTTATAGATGAACTACAGTAAAAAAATTATAGAGAAAATTTGCTCTTAATAATTGTCATAACTTTGATGCTTCATACAGTTGGATAAGTGTAAAAAATTAGACAGGATATACAATGATAAGTAACTGAATGCCAGGAAGTGATCCTTAGTGTCTTGTGTTAGGCACTTACTGGTAAATTTTATATGTTATGCAGTTTCTTCTAGTCTAGTTAGATACAAAGTGTTCTAGCTTGTAGTGATGGATGACAACCAGCATAAAGGCTAACAAGTAGGCACCTATATCATGATAGTCTGAGGTCTGATATCCAGTGCCTCCCCAATGCCTTGCAGGAAGTTAATAACTTAATCAAGTTTTGTAGTAGTATAATATAATATTACTCATTTATGTATTTACCAACCTATCCTGATCTGGATAGTAAATCAACTTTAACCCGGTGCCGTTGAGAGACGCAGATTGTCTGCTTCCTTAAAAAAAGTGACATGCCAGTCATTAAATTACAACAAAAGTAAACCAGTTATTTTTGACTGACTAAAGGCTTATATGTTAAAAGCCTAGAGTTCTTAGATACAAGATTATCGATATAAGGTCAATTTATTATTAATCATAATGGTACTTCTGAATATAAATTATTACTTCTGGAATGGGAGTTAAACTTGTTTTGCTTATTATAAATTAAACTTGTTTTGCTTATTATAAATTAGCTCTTCCAAACTTTTTTTATTTCCTTATTATGAGATGGCATAGATTTTGTCTAATAACTCCATCTGCAACTTCTTTATATATATATATATATATGATCAGTCTACCTTCTTGTTTTATTCTAAATCCAATCATATTAGAATAATAATATGTTCCAGGCAAAATGATGCTCATAGAAATGGGAACTTAGACATCATATTATTTCAAAACTATGGACTAAATTTGATTTTGGACCTGATCACTATCCTCCATGGGAGTCTATATATATTATGTAATTTACATCAGCAGTGTCTATGGTTGTTCCATTCTTTGCGAGAAGAGAGCAATTTTTTATGGTTAATTCATGCTGGAACTGAATCTTTTAATTTATTTAAAAATAATTCACAGTTATTGCTCCTGGGTTCCATGCCTTATACTTGAGGCTATGGTCAAGATATTTACTGATTGTTCAGAAAGAACAATATTGAAATTTGAGAAGCTTCTACAAGAAGAGACATTGAACAGAGGGAGGAAGACAATTGAGTAATCTCATTGAATGGGATTACTCCCATTTCCAAACCCAAGTGATTGGTCTACTACGCACTTGAACTATTTGACTCCATTTTCAACTATTTAGGCTAATATTCTCTGTTCGTTTACTTTTATTCGAAGACATGTTTTAGACTCAAAGCAACCAAAAGAAAGAAAAAACAGAGGTACAAAAACTAATTAAAAAAATGCAGTTTCGAAGGTTAATTTTAAAGGAATTCTCTCTAATCCACTACCGTATAATCCAATTGATCATTGTGTTTTTAATTACATGAACTAACTATTCATAAGATTGATTTAGATTTACTTAATCGGTCATTTAATTACTCATGGATTATCATCTAACTCGCTATCTAGTAGCTAGTACCTATGTAATGAGTTGGAGAAGGTTCTTCAATATCAGTTTAGAGAATAAATTTTAGGCTAAAATGCAAAACTCACCCTCTAAGTTTCACTATTTTTCATTTAAGTCCTCTAAATTTGCATTTTGTCATTTTAGTCCTCTAAGTTTTAATTCTTCTCAATTTAGTCTTCTGTTAATATTCCGTCCATCACTACCTTTCATCACCTTATTTTATTTTTTTCTTAATTTTAAAGAAAAACGCTAATTTATAATTAAAAAAAAGAAAAAAAGAAAGCAAATTAGAGGAACCTAGTAAGGCTCTAATACTAGCAGATCCTGAGGAAGAAACTGAGAGATTGACACACATTTAACCCTAGCAGAAAGTCTCTTCCTCCGACCTGAAATAAACGAAGGAATCCATTGAGAAATCGGGTTAAAGAACCCCGTAAATCCAGACTAAACCTAAGTACTCAACTCAGTGATGCTCAAGCACCCAAGGTTCTCTAGCCTTATGGTCCGTGACTTCGGTGGCTGAGAACATAGGCATCGTATTGAGAGACCGAGAGGGAGAGGAGGTATTTTGGCCGGAATCAAGTACATCTCCTGGAGCGAAGCGCTGAGGATTGGCTTGAGGCGATCTGTCGAGTAGCTTCTCTCCCTCTCGATCTCTTGACCTCTCGGTCTGTCAATCTCTTTTTCTCCCTCTCGATCTCAATTATTAATGAGTTAGGCAGTTAGGCAGAGTGGGTAGTGGGGTTTCTTCTTACTATTCTTTAGTTGGTTCATGTTCTTCATATGGGGGATGCATTGGGTTTTTATTTTATTTATTTTTTATTTTATTTTTATAAAAATTTTATTAAGGTTTTTTAATTAAGAAATAAATAATTAAATATAAATTAAATATTCAATAAAGGACAAAACGACATCGTTTTTGGACAAATTAATGGTAGTTATGGATGGAATATTAACGGAAGACTAAATTGAAAAGGATTGAAACTTAGAGACTGAAATAACAAAATGCAAACTTAGAGGACTGAAATGAAAATTTGTGAAACTTAGAGAATAAGTTTTGCATTTTAGCCTAAATTTTATTCACTTTTAACATTCTTCCCCTCTGATTTTAGATTATTATTATTATTATTATTATTATTTTTTTTTTGGGTTCGGGAAAAGCAAAACACTGTTTTATTTTAATATTTAGATCAACACAAAACGTAAGTTCTGGTAAATGGATTCTTACCCTAATCGGATTAAAGAGTCTTCTTCGAGATGACGAATAGCATGACTTAAGGAGTACGTACTTGATTGTAACGAAGGTTTTGCAAGAAAATGTCTTAAGAAAGTAGAGTGAAGGAAAGTTTATTTTATTACTTTTTCCGGAAGGGTTTGCCGGTTTGGTTTACAAAAAGAGTTAGTAGGGAAATGATTCAAATTTTCCCAGGAAAAAAAAAAAAAAAAAAAAATCTTGCTAAAACTGTCAGATAAGATTTGGGTCGAAATATTTCCTGCAAAAAATTAGTTCACACTGGGACGTGCCTTTTCCTGTCAACCAAATGTACAGAAAATATAAGACCTTTTTCAACCAATTTAAGGTTTTATTTTTCCTTTCTCAAACTATATAATAATTATTTTTTATAAAATAAAAAACTATATAATAAAGCGCATCCATCACGGTCATATTTTTTGCCCTGCAAAGGAATAAATCCAAATTTGGCTTACCAATAACCGGAGAAAAAAAATGGCATGTTTAATCAAACTAATAGAGTAGTATTGTTTCTCAAAAATAAATAAAGAATAGTATTAATTACACACATTCTGCTACATACACATTTACACATGAAAAATCAACGGAAATTATGACTAGAAGTCACATTTTCAAGTTGAAAATCATGACTTCAAATAATGATTTCAGTTTTTTATTTTTAGTGTGGGTAAATGTGAGTGCAACAGAGTGTGTAACAGTTTTTCTCCCTAACAAATATCATTCAGCAATGTCAAGTGATGAACATTTATTATCTATATACATATCAAAATCTTTTGAGATGTATCAAACTTATTTTGATGGGCATAACACATGTAATATTAAGAAAATTACACAGAAGAAAATGACCAAACTCAATTTTTTTGTTAATGTTTTTACCTTCATAAAATAGAAGTTTCTTTCCTTTATTTTTTTTATTTTTTTTGCTAGAATGACTCCAGTAGTTAAAATTAGGTGGCACAACTTTAAAAAAGAATAGGTTCAGAATCATGGAAAGACTAATCTACAATGCAATTTCTAATAAGATTTGAGCGGTTCCTAATGGTTGCATCAAATAGTTGGAAGGGCAGAAATCTAAAAGTACATGAGGCCCTTAGGGGTAGGGATGGCAATTTTTCCCCGCCCCGCATAACCCGCCCCTCCCCGCTTCGCCCCATGCGGGTTTTCTCCACCCCGCAAAGGCGGTGGGGTGGGGATGGGGCAAGATTTTAGCCCCGCACCACGGGGCGGGGCGGGGATGGGTTTAGGCTTTTTAGACCCACCCCGCCCCGCCCCTCCCCGTCCCTGCCCCGCCCCGCGTTACTAAAAGTTATAATTGTAAAATTTTCATACCCTAAAACCCTACTATTTAAACAAACATATTAATATTAACATATTTTATTCTACCCAATGTGATTCTTTGCCTTTATTTTGTTGTGTTGTACTATGAGATTTTTTTTTTATTTAATGATTGTCTTTTAAACACTTGGACATATTATTCAATTTTTTCTAAAATTTGATTTGATTTGATGAGATAAATTTAGTTGTAATTTCAAGTATATCTTTATTAATGAAATAGGTTTCATTAAAAAAATTGTACTAGTTGTAAGGCAAATTAACAAAAAGTAGAGTTTTACGGGGTGGAGTGGGGCTTCGTGGGGCCCCAAGGGGCGGGGATGGGTTGAGAAAGTATTCCCCGTCATGCGGGGCAGGGCGGGGCGGGGATGGGATAAAACAAAACCATGCGGGGTGGGGACGAAGATCCCATCCTTCGGCCCTGCCCCGCCCCATTGCCATCCCTTCTTAGGGGTAAAGATGTGGAGTCTAAAAGAACTGCTCAAGCAGCTTTGACATTGTTGGTTGAATATTGTGGTGCACATTCACAAGATAGTAGCGTGAGAAGAGAGCTCCCTGCTTGTGGATAAGTGATGATATGTCAAATTGAACGTGGATGTTTTCCAAGCTGAAGTCCTCGGGTGTGGGGGCTATCATTAGAAACAACAAAGGGACTTCCAATGGTAGCCATGTCCTGGAGATGTAGCAATGTGATCCATTCTTCAATTGAGGGCGGGCGGTTATTTATTTATTGGACAAAGTTTAGCTACAAATTAAATTGGTTGTACCCTTAGACTATAACATTACTCAATATATTTTTATTAGAGGTGAATTTTGACAAACCATTAGATTACATCTTCTTCTTATATCCTGTATGCTTACAAAATTTCTAGAAAATTAAATATTAATAACTATGTCATCAATAAATTGTTTAAATTACAAGTTTTTGTAGTTTAAAAATATGCATAAAATATAAGTTTATAGATCATATAGTAATAAATATCTAATTGATACAAAATTTGACATGTATATTAAGAACATAAAGAACATGCAATTCAACGGTTAGATTTTTAAAATATGTAGTAATATTTATTTTATCGAGTAAAGTTGTAATCTAAGTCTACAACTAATTTTGTAGCTAAACTTTATCCTTATATATTAAGACTTGCTTTTTAGACTTGGAAATTATGACGCATCATTTTGGAAGTAGATTCAAGATAGGTTCTAAACTCAAGGATCAGAAAATTTCAGATTTATATAACTTTTGGCTGGGCAATGAAATTATGGATACAGAGCTCCCATTGCAAAATTTTGAACAAAGGGAAAAATCTCATGTATAAGGAGGGAAGCTATTGTAGCTCATAAACTAGTTAGACATTCGTGCACAATCAATCTCAGAAATATCTTCCCCCCTCCAAAATCAAGTGATGTCTTTGATTGATATTTTTTTATTAATGAAAGCTAATGAATTGAATTTCAATATATAAATAAAATTATAGAAGGAAAATTCTCTAAGGAGAATTGACCTCTGTAATTCTACTGTAATTCCATTTAATTAACACCAATTACCAAACATGAAGGGTAAAAATCAATTAAGAGTTTCTGAAAACAAGATGGAAGAAGGTAAATAAGAGAGAAACTTATCGGCTTCCCCACAAAAGTTTGTAAAAAAATGAAAGGTAGCATTTAGACTATGTCAACCTATATTTGATTTGATTTTCACTTTTCCAGTTTCACTCGGATTCTTACAAATTTGTAAAAAGATTAAATTACATTGGCATAAACTAGAAATTTAGGTTTCAAATTAAGTGAGGTCATACGAATAAGAATACAAATCTTATTCTTCTTTACTACTTAATGTGTTCTACTTTATATTTTACCAGTATATTAAGTGTCAAAATTTATTTTTTATAAAATCACATTAATGGAATGAGTTAAAAACAACCCAATCCTATTTGAAAGGCTAAATTATTATAGCACATGAGAAATATTCATGCACCAAAAATGGCACATTCAAACATGGGCTTATGTTCCTGAGACATTAACCCAAATCTCCGCCCCAAATGTGCTCCACAATCGCAATCATGGAGTATGTGGGGGAAACATGAAGAGCCCTATATATACACTTGCCCCTTCCATATGCCAAGGAAAGAGATAGATCCTAAAAATATTTCATCATTGTGACTGTTGACTTTTGCATCAAAATAGTTTTAACGGGCGGAAAATTATTATATACTCCCGAAGTACCATAAATGCGTACTCCCTCCTCCCACATGAATGGTGGGTCCCATTAATTAAACTCACGGTGAGACTCACCATTCATGTGAGAGGGGGGAGTATACATTTATGGTACTCTGGGAGTACCTAATAATTTTCCTTAACAGGCAGCATGCAGATGCCAACACTCGCTTAATGTGATTTTATTATTATTATTATTATTTTGAGATAAGCTCAATGTGATTTTAACATTAGACTAATAATATAAACTATAAAAACATTTCACCCATGGTTTTAAAAATTAGATTGGATCATCCGGTTTAACTAAAAATCAGAGCCTAAATTGGTCTATTAAAAAATTACCAAAACTGGTGAAAAGGGAAAAATTAAACACTTTTCCGGTTCTTTAACCGTTCTAATTTTTAAAATCATGAGTTCACCGTAAAAATAATAATAATAATAATATAATAAAATAAGCAAAAGGAAAAAATGACAAAGAGAAAGGGGAATCTTGTTTTGGGGAATATAAAGAAAAAATAATTTTCTTGTATTTTTTAAATCAAAAACATGTTTGGTTAGTTGAAATTAAAAAGATAGTTTTTTGAAGATAAAATTAGAAAATACTAAAATATGTTGTTACTAGAATTTGAACTCTAATGATAACTCATTAAATGAGATAAATTCATTGAATTAAATACATGTTTTTATTGACTTTTGAAAATTAGAAACTGAAAACAACCATTTGCATGTTTTTAGTTTTCTTTACAAATTGAGTTTTGAGAACAATTTTTGTTTTCTGTCTATTTTGGTTTTCCAAACATGTTTTTTAGTTTCAAAAATAGATTTTTTTTTTTTTTTTTTGGGAAACAGAAAATAAAGAGAAAAAACAGTTACCAAACATACCCTTAAATTTTTGTTTTTGGACTATACCTATAATTGTGACAAATTGATATCACAACAAATTCATAATTTCTATAATGGGAGCATTTTAAATTTATGAGTTTGATAGTGATATTCCACTAAGAGATTAAATTCAATCTCCCTCTCAAAAAAGGCAACATATTTCATATTTGTAATGTCGGCAGCATTAATATCGTTTGAACATTCCATTGTATTTTACTTCTGCCGTCTGAAAAAAGTAGCATTTGTTTGAACTACACCAAAAATTTAGTAATAAAATACAAGGAATCTTCTTATCTAATTTGCTACCCATGAGGGGGAAAAAGACGGAAAGAAGGAAGCATACAAAACTAAAACTATAAGAGAGGCCTGAGCTGAGAGTCAAAGAAGAACAAAATAGATAGGGATAGTTAAATACATTATTGCATTGTGATAAAGAATTCAAAGGCATGACACACAATCGCCCACGTTTATTTTGACTCTCTGCCCCCTCTTTGATGTCTCCTTCAAACCCTACTCTTCTTGCTCAATTTACGGCAACCAATATATAATTTTTAGGCAAAAATGCAAAACTCATCCTCTAAGTTTGAGTTTTATCATTTCAGTCCTTTAAGTTTCATTTATTCTCAATCAAGTCCTCTCTTAACAATCTGTTAAATGTTGCCGTTATCTATATTAAAAACGCCGTTTTGTCATTTTTAAAAATTTTTAATTTTAATTTATTATTTTAAGAAAGTGTTAATTTCAACAAAAAAAAAAAAAAAAAAAAACCCAGAAATTATACTAAAAAACGACGAACATCATTGAAGAACAAAATTGAATCCCTACCCCCTACCCCAGCCCAATACCGACAGATTGAGAAAGAGAACGGTAGATACCACAAAATCTCACCGGAATTGAAAATCATGAAACCCATTTTGTTGCTTTCAGAGAGATGAACTTAACACCCAAAATTGAAAATCATGAAACCCATTTTCCAAAATGTAAATTAGTTTCTTTTAAAGAGCTGAACAAAACACCCAAAAATTGGGTTTTGAAAACAAAAGGCAAAGCAGTTCTCCCGTTCTCTTTCTCAATCTCTCGATATTGGGTTGGGGTATAGGGGTGGGATTCAATTTTGTTCGTCGTTTCTTAGTATAATTTCTAGGGTTTTATTTATTTATTTATTTAAATTAACATTTCCTTAAAATAATAAATTAAAATTAAAATTTTTAAAAATGACAAAATGTGCGTTTTTAATGTAGATAACAGCAACATTGAACAGATTGTTAAGGGAGGACTTAATTGAGAATAAATGAAACTTAAATGACTGAAATGACAAAACTCAAACTTAGAGGACTGAAATGAAAAGTGATGAAACTTAGAGGGTGAGTTTTGTATTTTTGCCTAATTTTTATTTGACCCTCTGTTTTCTGTAAAATTATTCAGCAACGGGACCCATTGTTTTGTTTTGCAAGAGTGAGAGGGACAAGAATTGTATCATTTCTCTCCTGTTCTGTTCTACAAGTTGCATGAACCACATTTATTCATTTAATTACTCATTCATTTGTTTTGACCTTTTGGATGGAGTACAAGTGAAAAACATAGAAACAAAAACAAGCACACCCTACGAAAATCGAAACCTCAACCAAGCCATACTGTTAATTTTTGGGTTTTCTGGTTTGGGTCGAAGCCAATCCAAGAAGCAAAACAAACAGATGGGTCTGGCCTGCTTTTCTGTTGTGAGTCCAGCCCACATATAAAGCAAGAGGTCTGAATTAAAATTTTTAATTGAAGAGGAAAAAACAAAGCTGGGCAGCCTCCACCAAGATGAGATTAGCAAAACATGGGGAGCTAAAACCCAGGTCAAAATTACCAAAAATAGATGCGTCAAGGGACGTTTGGCTCAGTATGACCAGCATGGACAGGAGTCCCAAGTGAATTAAGAGACGTGAGTCTCCGAGTAAAGGCAACAGGTTGTGTTCTATAAATCGAGACATGCATGTGAGGTGAATTTGGAGAGAGAGTGACCGCCGCCTGCGATAGAGAAGGCAGCCGTATTGGAGAAAAGTACAGCCAAAGAGAGCTGTGCCTGAAAACAAAGACTACAAGCTAAAGGAGAGAGAAATAGTGGGAATGAGAACAAAAGAAAATAATTAGATTATTTTTTTAGTTGTAGACATACACAAGAAAATAAATTTGAGATTTTCTCTATGAACAAGTATTTTTAGATGCAATGACCACATGGAGTTACTGTATTTAAAGTGAGTGAAGATATCAAGTGAGCTCACATAAATTCATGCATAGAGATTTTATTATTTGATGTGGATCTCAAGTTAGTCATAAACTTAAGAATATTTATTTTAGTTTTATAATGGAAACTGGTCCACAAGCCTAGCGGTCTTAGGTGCCTAATAACTTCCCAAGCAGTACCTAACTCCAAACCTAAAATTTGGTTTGTAGACCTATGTAAGTAAGTGGCCCAATTTGGTTTGTTGACCTAACCAGGTGGCAACTCTCAAATTTTCACCTCTGATCCATTTAGCTAAGGCATTCTTTCCATAGGGGTATTAACCACATATGCAGTGCGAAGACGGTGTGCTCACAATTACCATCATGAATTTCTTATTATAGTTTTTTTTAAATGCACTACTTACATTTTTTATTTGGATAATTATGTATAATGTTCAACTTTTGCCTAGAAATAGAAAATACATCTAGTGAAAGAAACTAAATTTCTATGGACATCCAAAGAAGATGAGAGTTGGTTTAGTGTTTATTGGAACTAGTTAGCATGTTTAATGGAAAACATACAATAGTTTTAAGCCTGGTTTCACACTTAAATTAGACGAATTGATGGAGAAGAAACTACCAAGATATGGTATAAAGGTAAGTCTACAAATAGAATCTAGATACAAAACTTTAAGAAGACAATATGGGGCAACAGATGTGTAGACACCTCATTTTGCAACTTACATTTAACCTCATTTGGAGGAAACAAGAGTAGCTTTACCTTAGAGATAAGATTCTTAATTCTAGTCATTGGGTCATTAATTACATATCATCAAAGTGATATTGATGACTGGTCACAGACTCAATCGAACCATCAGATTGAAAGTTATTGTCAAATCAAGTTTTAATTCGAAGATGCATTCTCACAAATTAAGTCTAGCCATGTGAGATTATGAACAATTAATTTTGATTGGTTATAATTATAATCAAATTGAAATTAATGACATGTCATAATACTATTGGCTAGGACTATAGTTTAGGGTAAAGTTGCACATACTTGATTGATTAGATGGTCAAATATTAATTATCCATTAGTAATTGATGCAATCATCTTCTTAATTGGGAAAATTAGGTCATGATTTAGGGCTTATTAATTCAAAATGGAGGTATTTGGGGCCTATTAATACTAATTAGAAGTTAATTTGGGGCATATTAATAATAATTGGGCTGAAATTTTTTTTCCAAGAGATGATCTTTGCTCACTATTTCATTAATATCTATGAGGCCACTTTGAATTTTGTAGTGAGTTTAATTTTTCTGGAAATTGGACACATGGGGCTTCAATTTAAGCATAATAATGAGGAAATTTCGATTAGAATGAGTGAGATATGATTTTTTGAAGTTGACTCTACTGGCTGTTACAAACTTTTAATTAGTTTTGGGCATATTACAACTTACCCACATGTTGTTTGGCCAAAATTTAAGTTGCCTACTTGTGGTTTAAAATTTGGTACTTTGCTCATAGTCCATAATCCACCTCCATTACAAACATGAAAAACATAACAAAATAAAAAAAGAATAAGATCAAAAGGTGGCTTTTTAAAAATTTAGAAGCTTGCTCAAGAATTTCAATAGCATAAATTGTCATTTTAGGCTTGTAAGATGATGTTTTATTCTCTCTCAATTGTATATTCATATCAATTTGTACCAATAGGACGTTTCTATCTCTCTCAAGGTAACTAGATATCTCTCTCTCACCCAAGCTGAACATCATGGCCGAAAACCTTAAAGGCTTGTTCTCCTCAGCTCATTGCTTGCCACTGCCACCAAAGGCAATGGCTTCCACTTCCCTTGATCTATTGAATAGCAAGCTCTCTCTCTTATGCCAACCCAAACCCATGGTGGAGCCTCCTTGCTCTGCCTCTCGCCGTTTGTCACTAGATCCATCACTATAGGCAGTTTTTCCTCGTCAATTTCACTCTGAAGCACTCCTTGTTTTCTCTAATCTAAACAAAGCCCATGACCTCAAGCTTTCCCTTTCTATCTATGATTTCTCTTTCTCCAATCTAGCATTTGAAGGGGAAATGGTTGCACATGAAGGTTAGTGCTATGTGAAGATTGGGTTGGAATTTTTTTGGTTCTATTTGGGTGTTCTAATTTTGAATAATAGTTTTTCAAATTCATGATCATACAAAACACACATACATTAAATAAAAAATAAAAAATTTGATGTTGTTTAGTTCACCCACCACTAAACCAGAAATATATAGTTCAATATTCTTCACATTCAATGGCCATGAAGAACCCAGTAACTAGCCAAAAGCCAGACCATCCATAAACGTTGTTCAGTTCACAATGCTACTACTGTCTGTTGGGTATATTCTAGAATTCACTTTCACTTCTTATTTTTCTTTTCATTTGACTAGATGAGGTAAAAAGCTTGGATTTTTCAAGTGGGTTTGTTGATAGAAAAGATGGACAGTATTGGGATTTTTGTAGTGGGTTTGTTGTTAAGTTGATAGAAAAGGTTGAAGGTTGGAGGAAGGAATAGAGAGGTGGGGTTGGGGTTTCAAGTTTCAGGTTTCATTGTTCTTACTAATTTTGTCCAATTTTCCATTTATTATCCCTCATTAGTGATTATTCTTTGTGTTTGGCTAATTCTGTTGTGTTGTTGTTCTAATTTGTATGCAAGTTAGTGGGTTTTAGATTGGTATAAGTGTTTGTGGAGACTGTTAGCAAGAGCATAGTTGGATAATTTTTGTGTTCTAAAGTTCTTAAGCAAGCTTCTAAAATTTTTAAAAATCAAACTTTTGATCTTATTTTTTAAAATTTTGTTATTGTATGGCACCATGATCCCAAGATCCATATGGGCCCTGGGCTCAGGCCCAATGGAACGACCCCGTGTCCCTAAATCCTTCTTGAAACTGTCTACATAAAAAACGATTTTTGGGCCTCTGACC
The DNA here is from genome assembly GCF_001633185.2 of Quercus lobata. Taxonomy (NCBI): domain Eukaryota; kingdom Viridiplantae; phylum Streptophyta; class Magnoliopsida; order Fagales; family Fagaceae; genus Quercus; species Quercus lobata. Next base: position 62,259,647 of record NC_044907.1, on the reverse strand, counting down.
TAGAGATGCGCTCGGCATAGTACCTCCCGAACAATCATGTAAACCCTGTCCGGACAGGTCATGGGATGCTCGGGGAGCACCATTACCGAGCAGATTCGCCTGAACTGGAACCAAGTTCCAAGGCCATAATTGTTACATCCCACTCTCACCTAAACACCCACTTAAAACAGATAATATTGGACCTCCAATTGCACTAGCAGTGGCAGTAATCATGATCTCCCCACTAACCTAAGCTATAAATAGCAGAAGTTGGGGAAGATTTTGGGGTTCAGAAAAAAAGAGAGGAAAACAGTCATTAGGAGAGGGAGAAATACTACTTTGAGTCTCTGTACCGAAAATAACCCAAGCTAGGAAATCTAGAGGCCCACCTTACAAATAAATTGTGAGCTCAAAGGAGGTTGAGCCCAACAGTCTCGTTTTGGGTTTGCACAGTTATGTTTTCATGTTTGTAACAGAGAAAGTCCATAGGTGGGTTACGAGCCCCTAACGAAGCAAACCTCGAATGGGAAAAGTGTCAAATTTTAAATCATGGGTAGACAAATTAAATTTTGGCCAAATCATAGGAGAGTAAGTTGTAATTTTCCCTTTCTTGCTCCTTGCTCCCACCAACCTCCGAAATTAATGCACCAACCTTCCCTAACTTTGAAATTGGGTATAGATTCATGATCTCCTTTCATCCCTTGTCAACTCTCATTAAATGCTTTCCCATTCTAGAATCCTCCACTATCCTCTATAAAAAGGACATCAATCCTTTATTCTAGGACACATATAAACATCATCTCTTCTCTCCTTGAGTTCTAGTGAAATAGAGTTAGTCTTGTAATATCTTGGTTTTCTTGAGACTTAAGATATTGAGTGAGCCACATTTTTCTGCTCCTAGTTATTCTTCTCATCTTCTCCCAAAAACCTAAGGAAGTTGGGAAGTCTTGTCATACCTTGGTATTCTTTAGACCCAAGGTATTGAGTGAGTACTCTCTCCCTTCTTAGGACCATATCACAAAAAGCCTCATCCTTCACTGTATGGATCTAGCACGCAGGTATAATCCATTCCACAAACTTGTTTTATTTATTTATTTTATGTTATTGTGATGTTAATTTGGGGATCATAGTATGCCTTTCAAATTTGTCTAATATGTTTGAATGTTCTAGATATGCTTAAATGTCTATAAACACAAAATATCAAGTTTGGAAATCAAATAATTGAAAATGTTTCACAAATATAAATTTGTATTGATGAATTTGTAAGTACAATTCTTTGTATTTAAATTCTAATGCAACAGAAGAATCATTTGATTTGATCTCCTTGGAAAAGTTTTCTATTCAAGTATCGCGTCAATGTAGTCTTTACTGGAGCACAAGATGTCCTTCCCTTGGATTGGAAAGTGGATTGAAAGGTATTTGGAAAGGAATTGCGATGAATCTTTCATTGTATGCTTGTTAGAGATTTCTTGTTCTTGATCTTCGAAGATTTGTAGTGAAAGTTCTTCGGGGCTTTAGAGCTTGAATCCGATAAAACTTCTACGGATCAAAGTCTTTGAAGTTTCTAGAGGCTTTGAAGCTTGTTTCTAGTAGAAATTTAAGACTTGGAAGAACGGTTTGGATGAATGTTCTTCGAATGTTCTTTGTCTTCAAAGATATGTAGTGGAAGTTCTTTGGGGCTTTAGAGGTTGTAGACTCTTGGTGTTTATGGAGGCTTTTGAGCTTGATTCTAGTGAACTTTGAGATCTCAAAGGATGACTTGCATGATTTTGCTTTGAATGTTCTTCATATTGCAGGTTGAAGAGGATCCATCAATAAAATCTGTGTTTTGACTAGTGTAAAAGACTTATTCAATCCCATAAGAACTTTATCTCATATTCTTTAGCTTGCAAATTAACAAGCCTTTGATTCACATTCAAACACATTTTCCACAAGTACACATTGGAAAAGGACTAAAGTTTTGCAATTGATCCAACAAAACCTTCAATTGAGTGAAAAAATCTGTGATAGAAACCTCACTTTAATGAAGCTTTGCAATTTATTTTTGTAAGTTATAGATCTTTGGCCCATTTCCTTGAAAGAACCTTTCTTTAAGGTCATTGCAGATCTCTAATGTCATATCTCTATATATTATCGATGCTAGCTTAAATCTTTGGTGAAACTGAATTGATAATCCAAGTCCCAACCATATTGTTTGAATGAATTTAAGCTTGAATTGTTGATGGTGTGCTCACAAGAGGAGATGAAAGAGTGAGAGAACCATCTATGAAACCTAGCTTTTTCTTGACAATAAGAAATTTCCTAATAGATTGAGCTCAAGCGGGGTAATTTTCTCCACCAACTAAGGATTGAGAAACAAGAACTGCACCAGGATTCTCTCCATAATGCAAGAATAAAAGGATCATCCTGCCATTGATGAACTTGTGAAGATGGTGGTGTTTTAGAGGGGGAAGCATTGGCTGTGATAGTAGCCATGGATGAATGCTTCAAGCTTCTAAAGAAGAAGAAAGAAAAGGAAAAATGGAAAATAGAGAATCAATCAATTAGAACCCTAGAAATTTAGGCTCTGATACCATATCAGAAAAGGAATTTGAGAGAAAATGATTTCTTGATTAATTACTTCACATCATTGGCTTTATATACACAGTGGAAACACTAACGAACTACTACTAACTTACCTACCAAAGACGGCCAAAATGGCACAATAGCAAAGTTTTACCAAAATATATATCAATCTACCATTGTTTCAGAAATATATAGGGATCTACCATTTTTTGGGTACTGGAGTTTTCCATGGGACTTGAGCTCCATGGAAAAATTTTGAAAATTTTTTATGGTACTCGAGTTCCGTAACAAATTTTCCACCAAATTTGAAAGCTATTTTTTCAAAGAACTTGAGTTACATGGCAAACTCAACTTTCACAAACTCGAGTTTCAAAAAGGTAGTAGATCCCTACATATTTCCAAAACAATTGGTATATTAGTATATATTTTGGTAAATAGTAGTATTTGGCCATTTTGGCCTACCAAAGACAGCTAAAAACTGTGATAATAAAAAAAGCAATTAACTCTAACACATGTGGCACGTGTGTTCACTAAAGATCTATTTACGTGAAGCTAAACTACAAGTCGTTTTACTAACTAACAGCTAAGGTACTGTTGTTTTGTTCTTTCTTTTTCTTTCTTGTTTTATAGCTTCTATGTTCTGCTTCTTCTTCAGTCACTGCTTCTTCTTCGACAGTATTCTTTTTGTTCCCTTTATGAATCTGATACAACTTGAAAAAATATATAAATGATTTTTTTAAGAAAATAAATAAATCAGTAAATGATTTGTGGTTGGAATAGTGGAGTAACGTAAATGAACAACAACAAGGGCCACACCAAAACTTTTAGGTTATTAGTATATATCATTGTTACAATTTTCCTTTTCAATTCATAGTTGATTTCTTGACGAAAAGAATCATATTGGTAAAAATTTTGTGAGTTCTGAATAGCCCTAATTAAGGAAAAAATTGGTCTTTGCCCTTTTTAAAAAAACAATCCAGCATTTTGCCCTCTTTCCCAAACTAATTAGGGAAATGCCCTTCTTTCGAAACTCGATTTTCTCAAAATCGAGTTAAACCCTATAATGGCGTTTTTAAGGAGCCTATAGTGACGTTTTAAAGACTTATAGTGGCGTTTTGTAACTCAAGCTCTTTGAACTCGAGTTATAGGTAAAAAAAAAGAAAAACAATTGCATGTAACTCAACTTCATTGAGCTCGTGTTATAAAACGCTACTATAGGTCCTTAAAATGTCACTATAGGCTCCTTAAAACGCCACTATAGGGCTCCAATTTTTTTTTTTTTTTTTTTTTTTTTTTTTTTTTTTTTTTTTTTTTAACTCGATTTTGAGAAAATCGAATTTCAAAAGAGGGGCATTTTCCTAATTAGTTTGGGAAATGGGACAAAATGCTGGATTTTTTTTTTGAAAGGGACATTTTCCCATTTTCTCCCCCTAATTAATAACCATCAATTTTTTTTTTTTGATGCGAACTATGACAATTTTATTAAGAGGAAGAAAACATTACATCAGAAGCTACTAACTGCTCCACAAAAGGAGGACAAGTTCCTAACCAACTGAAAGAATCCGATAAGGACTTAGCGTGTTGGGCTAACCCATGCGCTACTTTATTACCACATCGTGGCACAATAGAAAACAAGCAATCTCTGAAACGAGTAGCTTGAAGCAAGGATCCTGAGATCAAATTGTAGATACTGGATGGAGGAGTAACAGAGCCTGTGAGGGAGTTATGAACTACCAACGAATCACCTTCAAAGATCGCGGAACTGATACCACGTTCCCAAGCGAACCTCAGTCCTTCCTCCATCGCCTTGGCTTCAACTTCCAGAGGACCCAAGGGGGTGTGAATCTTCATACTCAGTGCAGCGTACACCAGCCCAAAGTGATCCCTAATAACGACTCCGATGCCCACAGCACGTTGTCTCTCAAAAACCGCTCCGTCTACATTAACTTTGAGCCACGAATGCTGAGGAAGAACCCAGCCAACCTCAGCCTCTGGATTCTTCACCTTGATACGATGATTTGCCACTTGAAACTCTTCCAAAAACTCCAACGTCTAACCAGCAATACCAGAAGCCGTCTTGCGAGCCCCACCAACTCGAACTTCATTTCTATTGGACCAAATACCCCAGGCAACAGTAAATAGACGAGCCAACTCCTGGACTGACCACTGCTTCACATTTCGAGCATACCAAACCAAATCAATAAATTCACGCACCTCTCCCACGTCTGGACCGAGATCGATATTCGCCGTTGTCCACACCTCCTTAGCCTTATCACAATGCCAAAGCACACGTGCTGTAGACTCCACAGCTACCCCACACTCATCACAAATGTCATCCTGGGTTACTTTCCGGTAGAACAAATTAGCCTTTGTTGGCAAAATGTTCCTACAAGCACGCCATGCAAAATTCTTAATTTTATTGGGCAGAGGTAACTTCCAGATACACCTCCAAAAGGACACCATGTGCTGTGACGTCGAGCTCTCACCCTGCTCTGTATCATTCCTAGCTTGGCGAGCAACATGATAAGCACTGCTCACAGTGAACCGACCAGCAGGAGTATAAGCCCAAATCAGCCTATCTGCAGGCAACGATGGACTAAGAGGAATAGAGAGGATAGCTTCAGCATCAAAAGGAAGAAACACCTCATGGATTATATCAGACTTCCACGTTGCTGTTTCCGTATAAATAAGTGCAGAAACTAAGGCATCATCAGGAAAAAAATGGGGAACAGTTGCAGGTTTATGTGAAGGCGGGGAAGGCAGCCACTTATCTCTCCAGAAGCTGACCGAACTACCATTACCAATTTGCCAGCGACATCCTAATTGAACAACCTTCTGGGCTTCCATAATACTCCGCCAAGAGTAGGATGGGTGCCTCCCTAACGAAGCAGTCAAAAAATCTCCATGTGGAAAATACTTGGCTTTATACACTTGATGAAATAATGAGTTTGGACAATTCTGAAGCCGCCACCCTTGTTTGGCCAATAAAGCAATGTTAAAAGCTTTCAAGTCATGAAAACCCATACCTCCTTCCTCTTTTGGAGCACACATCTTATCCCAACTTAGCCACGCCAATTTATTTTGGTTTTCCTGTTGCCCCCACCAAAATCGCCTCACCATGCCAACAAGTTCATCACACAAAGCATCAGGGAGCTTAAAACAACTCATAGTATAGGCTGGGATAGCTTAGGCCACTGATTTAATCAGAATTTCTTTACCTGCACTCGATAGAAGCTTCTCTTTCCAGCCAGATAATTTATTCCCCAACTTATCTTTGAGGTCATTAAAGGTATTCCTCTTAGATCGCCCCACCAAAGAGGGTAATCCCAAGTATTTTTCATGTTGCCGGATCATTGGAGCCCCAAACCTCCTTTGTATTTCCTCCTGAATTGGCCTTGGAGTATTTCTGCTAAAAAATAAAGCAGTTTTATTCCTATTCAGTTGTTGCCCTGACACTGATTCATAAACTGAAAGGATCTGCTGCAAAATTGCACACTCCTCCAAAGTAGCTTGGCAAAAGATCAGGCTATCATCTGCAAAAAACAAGTGAGAAATACGAGGAGCACCACGACAAACAGCTACTCCTTTGATACTTCCACTTTCTACCTGTTGTCTAAGTAAACCAGATAAGCCTTCTGCACAAAGTAAAAATAGATAAGGAGAAAGAGGGTCCCCTTGACGTAAACCCCTTGAAGGAATAATACGCCCTTTAGGTTGCCCATTAATCCGAATAGAATAAGTAACAGTGCATACACATCTCATAACAACCTCCACCATTCTCCTATGCATGCCAAGCTTTTCCATAATACCCTTCAAACAAGCCCATTCTACCCTATCGTACGCCTTACTCATGTCAAGTTTCAAAGCCATCTCCCCAATCTTTCCAGTCATTTTCTGGCTAATATGGTGCATAGTTTCATATGCCACAAGAATATTATCGGTTATGAATCGACCCTTAGTGAAAGCACTTTGGTTTTCACTGACTATGCTAGACAAAACAGTCTTTAGCCTATTGGCCACAGTCTTAGAAGCAAGTTTATAAATGACATTACAAAGACTTATAGGCCGATACTCAGTGATTTTACGGGGGTTTTTAACTTTAGGGATAAGAACAATATGGGTATCATTAAAATTCGGTGGGGTTATCCCATGATTCAAAAAATCCAAAACTGCATGTGTGACATAATCACCAGAAAGAGTCCAGAATTTTTGATAAAAGAGAGGGGGCATACCATCAGGGCCAGGAGCTGTTGTAGGATGCATCTAACTTAGCGCTTGTTGCACCTTCATTGTTTGAAAATCTCGGCCAAGCAAATTGTTCATAGGCTCAGAAACCACGGCCTGCACCGTGTCAACTACTCTCCCAATATCAGACGGGTTGGAAGTGGTGAATAACATCGAGAAATAATCTGTGACAATCTTCTCAATTGCCTCTGGAGTTTCCTGCCAGGTGCCCAAACTATCCTCCATGCCCTCAACCAAATTTTTCTGATTTCTATTGGAAGCTTTGACATGAAAAAACGGTGTATTTCGATCACCAGCCACCAAATACATATTTCTAGAGCGCTGCTGCCACATGACCTCCTCAGTGTCTAGCCATGAGCCCAACTCCTTCCTTACATTTCAAATATCCTCACCATGAAGCTCGGATTGTTGCTCTAACCGTTGCAAATGGGCTTGTAAGGCTGAAATACGACGCCCCACATGGCCAAACTCAAGCTTATTCCACCGTTTCAAAGCCTCCCTACAAGAATGTAAGCAATTGTGAATTGGAAAACCCGAAGAGAGTGAAAGTCCACGCTCCCAAGCATCACTAACCACCTCTGGACAACGAGGATCACGAAGCCACATGGCTTCAAATCTAAACAACTTCCTTGTGTTCATTCGGTTCCTGGTGTCATGACCCCACTGGAGGCAAAGCATGCAATGATCAGACTCTATGGTTGATATATGGACCACTCTGGCATTAGCAAACTTCCTCATCCATTCCTCATTTGCTAGTGCACGATCCAATCGAGCCCACACACTATCTCCATTCTCAAAGTGTCTTGACCAAGTATATCTTGCCCCTATGTATCCCAAATCCCTAAATTGACATAAATCCAGTATTTCCCGAAATCTGTCCATCTGTCTCGCCGATCTATAAGTTGCCCTCCCAATTTTTCAGAGTTACTGAGGATCTCATTATAATCACCAATACAAAGCCAAGGTAATACATTACTGTGACCAAATGATTCCAGAATTTGCCAAGTTTCTTCCCTTTTACTAGTATCTGGCTGACCATAAAAACCTGTGAAGCGCCAACTCCCTTGCACATTACCACAGATGACCTCAGCATCAATAAACCACTTCGAATAGCCCTTGATATTAACAAAAGTTTCAGGTTTCCAAAGAAGGGCTAAACCCCCACTCTGACCTTCACTAGGAACAATCAAGCCTTGAGTAAAGCCAATGGAATTCTGAATTTCCTTCATCTTATGTTGTTGTTTTCTTGGAATCTTAGTCTCCATGAGGAAAACTAAGATGGGAACTTCTTTCTCCACGGTACTTCGCAGAGCCTGAACTATGCGGTGGTTCCCAAGCCCCCGACAGTTCCAACTAAGAGTACTCATTGCTTCCGGTGGTGCTGCCTTGCAGCCACCGCCGATCCAAATTCATTTTGCAAAAGATCACTCACTACAAGAACTTCATCATCTTCCTTCCTTTTCTTCAACTCAGGGCTCTCTGAGCACTCATTTAAATTAATTTTTTCCTTATGCTTGTGCTTAGTGCCCACCTCCACTTCTTTTGAACCCACTGTGCTCACAGACTTGGCCTGGATCTGAAGCCTTTTCCAAGTTCTAGTCCTTGGCCCAAGATCACTATTAGGCTGGCCCAATTCCATTGAAACTGTCTCTGTCACATCCCGATCCTGTTTCTCCCAACATGTGTGAATTGACTGACAACCTTCCAACTTATTCAACTGAGAACCTGCCTTAGAGACGTCAATATCATGTTGGACAGGAGGCTCCAACACACCTGAATTAGTTTCCACCACATTTGACTCCTCTACCATTTGCCTTACCTCATCACATTCGGCCCCACCCTCATGTAGTACCTTATCATTAAGCCCCTCCAATTCCATATCAATTTCCTTAAGATGAGTTTGAAAAGCCTCCTCATTACCCAAAACATCTGATAATGCACCTTTGGTTGGAAACACCATCCCTGATACACTCACATTGTCCACATTTGTCTCAGCCACCCATTGTTCTCCTTGTTGCACCTCAACCGTATTAGGCCCTTCAATATCTGTGTTCATGCCTGGCTTCTCCATCACTGACTGCCCATGACTTGAAGTTGCATTAGGAGCCCCCATACCAGATACCCTTACCACCTTTTTCCTAAGCAAACTTGTAGAATCAGCCCTCAACCATGATCCATACTCCTGTGTGTCTGCTCTCAGCTCACCCTTACTTTGAAGCCACAAATCACACTCCTTAGAGTCATGGTTCAAAACCCCACACCAGTGACAAAAAATCGGTAACCGTTCATACCGAAACGACACCCAACCCTCCCTATCCGGATTGAAGCGAACTCTCCTCCCTCTACACAATGGCCTGTGAACATCTACCTCCACCCTTATTCGCATAAAATCACCGCATTCTATTTTAGATCTATCATTGGAGTGAATCACCCTTCCCACAGATTTACAGAGATTCTCTGCCGTCTCTATGACCATACATCGAACCGGTAAGCCATGTACCTGAACCCAAAACTTCGCCGTATCAAAACGGAGCCTTTGGAGAAAGCTATCATCCTCATACCTATGCAGCACAACTAAATACTTATCAAAGCTCCAAGGTTCTCCCATCAAAACTTGATTGGCATCAAGTTTGTTCTCAAAGACAAACAGCAAAATATGATTGCCTATGTCTTGAATCTCAAAGTCCTGTTTAGTCCTCCATAAAGGCTTCAGAGTACGCGCAACAGCTTCAATATTTAGGGCACACTTCGTGAAAAACTTAGCCGCCAACGTATGCTCTTTCCTACACGCTTGGTTTTCAAAGTTGAATACCTCGCCTTCATGTTCAGACAAAGATAATCGCATCCATGCCTCCTCTAGATTCTCCATAACAGCGTAACTACACACGGTATAGAAGCAATGAAGACTATAGGCCCTAACGTAAGAATACGCAAGGGAGCAAAATTCCTACAAAGTAGGAAACAGTGTTCTACAAAACCCAAAACTCAGGTCCTCTCTCTTCTCAAATCCTTTCATGCGACCATGTCCTTTCCCCAAAACTCATCTCCTTCAAACTCTCTTACCTCTTCATCATTTCCCCCTTGGAAAACACAAAAACAAATTTGAATCACATTATAATCCTCTCTACAATTTGTTTTTCAAAAAAAAAAAAAAAACCCTTACGTTAAACTAACTGGTACAATAATATATATATATATATATAAGTTTATTTATATTTCTCAACTTTTGTTTGGTATTTTTCATAATCCTCTCTGCAATTTGATTTTCAAAAAAGAAGAAGAAGAAGAAGAAGAAGAGAAGAAAGCACAGTCCCTGATGGTGTGGTTTAGTGTGCAAAGAAGTAGGGTGTGGTGCTAGAGAATAAAAAGCGAAGAATAGTAGCGGTAATTTATTTTGCAGGTCCAAATAAAGTGAATGCCAAAGCTTGCAGGGTATTTTACCCAAAAATGAATGAGCTTTAGGGCAACAGATCAATAGAACAAAAACCACACTCTTCGTTAGTAATTCCACTACTTAAGATATGCAAAGAGTGATCAAGGATATGCTTGAAGTAACTGTAGTCCAGCCATATGAAAAGTACTTGGGTCTCCCCTCACTTGTTGGCCGTAACAAGAAAAAAACCTTTACACATATTAAGCAGCAAATTTGGAATAAATTACAAGGGTGGGAAGCAAATCTATTGTCACAAGCGAGTAGAGAAATCTTTATTAAATTCGTGGCCCAAGCTCTCCCCACATATACGATGGCATGCTTCAAGTTACCGATTACACTTTGTCATGAGATTGAGACTTGTTTGTAGATTTTTTTGGGGACAACTAGGAGATAGTAGAAAGATTCGTTGGGTTATGTGGTAGGATATGTGTAAATCAAAGATGCAGGGAGGTATGGGCTTTAAGGATCTCTCAATATTTAACGATGCACTCTTGGCAAACAAACGTGAAGACTTCTCCATGAAACACAATTACTTTTCTATAGGGTTTTTAAAGCCAAGTTCTTCCCTAATACTATGGTGATGGAGGTAAAAAATTTGATTTACAGAACCTAGAGAAAGGATTTCATTGACAATGTCTTTAGTGATTTCGAAGCTTCAAAATTGAACGGAGGAGTATAATTGAAGGGAGGGAAGTCATTAAAAAAGGAGCATCATGGAGAATAGGCTTGGGTTACTCAGTTCATATTTGGGGCGATAATTGGCTCCCTATGAAGAATAATGCCAAGATATTTCCCTGATGATTGTTGGTGGAGACAATACCATGGTGAGTGAGCTTATTGATCCGGATTTATAAAACCTAGAGAGAGGATGTCATTGAAAACATCTTCTATGATTTCGAAGCATCAATTATTGAAAGCTCGAAATGTGTGAAAACACAAGAGCCTGTTTAAACCCCCAATACAAATTACGGCTTGATTGATTTTATACTAACTTAATACTAAGTGCGGAATAGTGTAAAAGCAAGAAAACAAACAAGAGAGCTACTCTACTTCATAATTAAAGCAACACAGCAGTAAAATGAAATAAACAAGAGTAGGGAAGAGAGATGCAAACACAAATAACACTGAGACGTGTTATCGAAGAGGAAACCGAAGAACTCAGCGAAAAACCTCTCCGCCGCCCTCCAAGCAGAAATCGATCCACTAGACAATCAGTTGGGATACATGGATAAGCAAGAGACCTTCTGTAGACACCCAATTTTATAACTTGCATTTAACCAACCGGTAGATCTTTAGATTTGTGATACAAAACAAATCTTGATGTTCTAACGATCATAATGGTATGTCATGGGTTTTGATCGGACCACCTGATCAAAAGTTATCACACAAGCAATTTTCAATGATCATGGCTTGCCTACACGATGGGCCTGATCGCGTCCTATTCTAAACACTTAATTTTGATTGGTTCTCACAAGAATTAATTTAAAATTAATCAAGTGTGATTTTTGATTGGGTTTCATTTTATTTCATTTTTTTTTAAAAAAAAGAAAAAATGTTTTTCTTTATGGCATCTTATCTGCTCTTTTGAAAAAATTCCAGAGATATGATCCATGAAAAATTCAAAAAAAAAGAAAAGAAAAAATTCTCAAAAAAAAAAAACGTCATTATCTTCAGCTGTAACTTGAATCACATTTTTGGTCAGAAAAACGTTGAAATTTGGATTTCTCTATTTCTATAAAAGTTGTAGAGAATTAAATTTCCTTTCAAAAAACATCAATCCCGAATCAATTGGAATTTTTATCAGCAAGTTATGGCCAAAATACGAAACAGGTGCAGAAGACAACATAAATTCAGCATTATCTTCAATTTTCTCTCAAAATTCCAAATGAGTTCAACGTCAAATCTGTTCAAGCCTATCTGATAGACTTATCCTTTCCCTTTACTTCAGAAGAAATATTTTTGAAAAATAAATTGGGTAAAGAAACAGATACAGCCTATGAAAAAATTCAAAAACGCTCAAAATACGTTACTATTTTCAGCAGCAATTTGAAACACATTTTTGGCATGGATAACGTTGAAATTTGGCTTTCTCTATTTCTGAAAAAGTTGTAGATAATTGAATTTTCTTTCAAAAAACACCCATCTTGAATCAATTGGAATTTTGAGCGGAAAATTGGAGCCAAAATACGAAGCAGGTGCAGCATCATTTCAAAATTTGAATGAGGATCAGCCCCAAATCCGTTCCCAGCTCATTTAAACAGGTTATCTCTTCCCTTAGCTTCAGAAGAAAGCTAAGAACTTAGCTTTAAAGCTAAGCCATCCCTTCCCCTATAAATAGAGAAGATCTCTTCCATTCTCTGGACCCCGAATTTCCTCTAGAGAGCTAGGGAGAAAGCAGAAAAAAAGCTATTGAGCAACCATTGTTCTTACTTTGGTTGTAGTTGAGTATTTCCTTGCTTTCTCCTTAGCCCTTTAGGTGATCATTTCCCCTTTTAATTTATGCTGGTAAGTAGTTAACTTTTTTTTTTCTTTATACATGCTAGAATAAATGCTTACTAATCATTTTTCACTTCTTTTATGCTATGCTTGGATGAACATGCCTATGTCTTATTGGTTTTCTCTTACATACTTAGATGAACATTTCTAGGCCAATACACAATTTTCTTTTGAATGCTTAGATGAGCACTTCTAGGCTAAAACACAACTTTCTCTTTAATACTTAGATGAACATGTCTAGGTAGTTGTTTTACATTTTTAAATGCTTGAACAAACATATCAAAGTATTTTGATTTTGCCTAGATAAACATGTCTAGGGTTTTTTCTTTTACTTCTCTTCATAATTGCTTGGATGATCAAATATGCTTAAAGGTTTTATTTTTATTTGCTTCTCTTTGCAATTATGATGATGACAAATAACATGACAATTTTGTTTTCCCTCACATGCTTAGATGAACATGTCTAGGCTAGGAATTCTTTATTTATATTGATCTCATGGATGAACATGCCATTACCTTCCTTTTTTGTTATCTAACAAGTTTTATTTATTTATTTTTTTTTCTCTTTATGTCAAATTCCCCTAACATATATTTATTTACACTTCCTGCAAATCACATGTTTATATGACATATTCTTTGTATTTGTTTGACATGACATGACATTGGCCACCTTAACCTAGGAGACCGATTTTACCAGGCGAGATGGGTGCTTAATCCCTTCCCATCTCGTAAATTAGCCTCCGAACCAAGATCAAGGGTTCTAGACAATGTTTTTTGTATATACAATTTCATCTTTTTTAGAATGTAACTAGGAAATAAAGCAATGTAATTTACTTTCCTTAGATTGTACCTAGGACAAAAAGCATTGTAAATTTTTGTTACAAAATTCGATGTAAATTTTCATATACATTAATACAACAGAAGTATTTTTCATTAAAGGTTTTCTTGTTTTTTCTTTTTAAATTAAATAAGTGGCGACTCCATGTAAAACCCTCGATCTAAGGGGGGAGCACATTTTACACCTTCCAAGCCTAATTTACCCTCTGTACCTAAGCCCTCCAAGCTCCTACTCCAACAAGGCTTATTGGAACCGTGTCTTGTCTAGCTCTCTGGATCCTGCAACAAGCTCCATGTTGCATTTGCCATCCTTGGCTTCTTCTAATATTTCCCAGTAGCACCAAAACCTCACTAGACACTCTCAAAAGGTGTGGTAAGTGTTTGGGCTATTGACCTCTCAATGGTATGGAAATGGAAAGGTAGGAGATGAGGAAATCCCACAAACAAAGGTTTAGAGAATTGTTGGTATAACAATTTCTAACTCTCAAGCGTTTTAGCTAGGGTTTTCTCTCAGAATTTCTCTTTCACATTTATGGGTAATATGGGTATATATAGTGAGGGTACAGAAAGTGTGTATCAGACCGTATAGACTGGCAGAATAGAATGTCTCGTCGGTGTCTTGCGGGAAGGCCTTACCCACGAGATACTCACGAGACACAACTGTCTCCATCTGCACAGATTCTTCGCATTCCAGTCATGTGCAAGGCACATGCTTCATTTTGCGGGAAGCTCAGTCGCGAGACACTCGCGAGAAGTATTTTGGTTTCACTTGCTTGAGTCTTCACATTCTCTCTCTCTAACACACAACCCTTACAAACACAACCCACAATAAATACAGGGTACACAAGATTGAATATAATTACAATCAAATTTGGCACGGAATAAAAGTCAACAAAATACAGATTTGTAAATCACAACTTTACAATTATCAAGAACATCCCACTTTTATCAGTCAATGATGATACTAAACTACAAAAGTTTTCTCTCTAAGTTTCCTAGGAAACTCCTGAGGTGAAAAAAGTGGCTTGTCGTCAGACAAGAGTCATTTCTCCTTTCCGGTAGAAATATTTCCAGTGCGGGGTTCAGTTTTGTTTTGGTGTCCCAATGGAGGAGATGGCAAAGAGATGTGAAAAACTAAAACTGACAGAACATGAAGCAGAACAGGTAGTTCTAGAAGAAGAGGAGGTGAACGAGGGCTGGGTTCTAGCAGGTAAGTTTCTGTCAAAAAGGCGCATTAACTTGGAGGCAGTAGTGAAGGCTTTGAAACCGATATGGAAAACAAAGGAAAACTTCGTGGTGCAGGACACCGTGACAACACTACTCTTTTCCTGTTCCAAAAAGAAGAGGATATGAATAGAGTACTATGGGCGAGCCCATGGTCATTTGATAAATACTTATTAGTTCTCCACAAACTGGATAAAGGGGACTCGATCTCAACGATAAGCTTTGATAGGTCTTCTTTCTGGCTACAAATACATGGCCTACCGATGAGAATGCAGACAATGGAGGTTGCAGATAAGATTGCAGGGCCATTGGGGCTGATAGAGAAGGCGGATGTAGGTTCAAAAGGTTTCAGTTTGGGAAAGTATCTAAGAATAAGAGTGAACATCGATATCTCAAAACCCCTGTGCAGGGGAAGGGTGGTGCGAATGGGAGCAACGGAGAAGGATTGGGTGGATTTCCGATATGAGTGCCTCCCCATTTTTTGCTATTGGTGTGGGAAACTGGACCACGATGATAGAGATTGCCCACTCTGGTTGGACAGCAATGAGTCCTTAGAGCTTGAAAAGAGGTAGTATGGCCCCTGGCTCCGAGCAGAGACGGAAAGGCTGCAAAGGCCGCAGGTTGCAGAAGCACCGTCTCGAAAAAATGAAAGAGACGGAATTAATTCCGGGAATTAGAAGCAAAGTAAAAACCAGGCCATGAATAGTAGGTGGAGATCATCGAAAAAGGCAAGACAGGGTGAAGTGGGTGAAATACCAACTACACCGGTAATGTCGAATCCAATGTCAGAGGCAGTCATGATGGATGTGACTTTTCAGAAAAAGAAGGAAGATGACTTTGAGACTCAACTGAGGGAGATTAACTGTGCCATTCATGCAGTAGACACGGTTAAGGAAAGAATGGGAAACCGGGAGGCTAAGGAGGAAAGCAGAGTAGCTACAGGCTTTTCAAACAGTGCTCAATCTAAGGCGTTGACTGTTGGTGGGAAAGTTGATAAGCCCCTTATGCCCCAACGACCATACCTAGGCCTACTAACTGATCCAGCGGGCCCAGCTAGGCTAGGACGAAACCAAGTAGAGGCCCAACGCAACCAAAGTCATTTGGCCCAGGTGATAATTGAAGGAGGTCGGGTCTTAAGAAGTAAGGTGATTGATATCTGCCTAAAGGACCAAAAGCAAGTCAACGAAATAAGGAGTGAAAGCTTAGGACAGAAAGCAAGCAACCAAAAGAAACTTCCAGAAGAAACAAAAACCTTTGTGAACAGGGGAAAGGAGAACGAACCTCTGGCGGGTGAGGTAGAGTTTCAGCAACCAGCAACACAAAATGGGGCCAAACTTAGAACATGGAAATGATTGAGGAGAGATGGAGTGGTGGTGGCTCACCTTTCCGACAATGGGTCTGAATCGGGATCAAAACGGAAAGGGTCGGTGCCGCTCAAAGAACTCCAGGAAGAAACAGAGTACCGGAAAAGAAGCAAGAAAGAGAATGAAGTGGGTCTGGAGGGTCATCTCTTGGCAGAGCACATGGAATCGGCGGAGGTTGCTGCGCAGCCCCGTCATTATCAATGAGTACAATGGCCTGGAACTGTAGGGGGCTTGGGAAGCGGTGTACAATTCTTGCTCTTAAGAAGGTAGTGTCTTCTGAAGATCCCAATTTTATTTTTTTAATGGAAACAAAATTAGTTGTCTCTGAAATGGATGGTATTAAGGATGGGTTGAAACGGTCCCAAGGGCTAGTTGTTCCGTGTAAGGGTCGTAGTGGGGGATTAGCCTTGCTGTGGAAAAAGGAGTTGAAAGTGGATGTTCAATCTTTCTCCGATAGCCACATTGACGCGATAGTTGATCAGGGGGTTGACGGAAAGCAATGGAGAATAACAGGTTTTTACGGAAACCCGGAAACGAGTAAAAGACAGGAGTCTTGGCTTTTGCTTAAACGGTTATCCTCTCTTAACTCTTTGCCGTGGGTCTACCTTGGTGACTTTAACGAGCTGATGGATAGTAGTGAAGGAGGGTGGCTGTACTCGGCTGGCGAAACAAATGGAAGCGTTTTGTGATGCAATTAATACATGTAACCTCCGCGTCGTGGGGTATTCGGGCCAAGACTTTACATGGAGTAGATGATTGGGTAGCAAAGGTTGGGTTAGGGAGCGACTTGACAGAGCTCTAGTCTCTACAAATTGGGCAGCTAGGTTTCCGAAAATGCAACTCCACCATAAACCCAACTCATCCTCTGATCATTGTGTTCTAATCCTCAAGGATATTCAGCAAAAAACCAAGTGTGGGCGTCGTAAGAAAATGTTCCGTTTCGAAGAAATGTGGCTGAAAGATGAAGCTTGTGTCGGGGTGGTCGAAGATGCTTGGGATAGAGGAATGAAGAAGGATTCTTTTTCTCCTCTATCTTCCTGTCTAGATGAGTGTAGGCTCTCCCTATCTACCTGGAACAATAACTCTTTTTGGCATGTGGGGAAAAAACTAGCAACTTTGCAAGCTAGATTGGAGGTGTTGAAAGGCATGAGGGGGTCCTCTGCCACTCTAGAGGAGATTGAGTGCACAAGAACAGAGATAAACAATCTATGGACACAAAGGAGATCATATGGCACCAAAGGTCCAGGATTTGTTGGCTGAAGCACAGGGATAAAAACACATCTTTCTTCCATACTAAGGCTTCTAGCAGATATACCCGGAACACCATCCATGGTGTGCTGGATGATTCTGGTAGCTGGCAAAGTGAAGATGAAGGTATTGCAAAATCCTTTGTGGACTATTTTGGGAGCCTATTTACCACGTCCAACCCAGTAGTAAGTGAGGAACTTATCCAAGCTATTCAAAGAATGGTGACGGATCCAATGAACGCTTTGCTCACTAGGAACTTTCAGGCTACAGAAGTGGACTCTGCTCTGAAACACATGTACCCTACCACGGCTCCGGGCCTAGACGGGATGCCGCCAATTTTTTACCAGAAATTCTGGCCTAAGGTACGCCCTGTAGTTGTAAAATCTGTTTTAGATTTTCTAAACTTAGGCATTATTCCCCTGCACTTCAATGAAACACACATTGTTTTAATTCCGAAAATAAAAGAACCACAAAGGGTGACAGATTTCCGCCCAATTAGTCTATGTAAAGTTGTGTATAAAATTGCATCCAAGTCTATTGCCAACAGGCTTAAACAGATTTGACCACAGCTAGTGTGTGAGAACCAAAGTGCCTTTGTGGCTGAAAGAATCATTACAGATAACGTGTTGGTGGCGTCGGAGACAATGTATCACATCAGCCAGAAAAGGAAGGGCCAGGTGGGGGAGATGGCATTGAAACTGGACATGAGTAAGGCCTACGACAGGGTCGAATGGGGCTGCCTGGAATGGATAATGCTGAAAATGGGTTTTGTGGAGAAATGGGTAGCACTGGTCATAAAGTGCATCTGCTCAGTCTCTTATGCCATCAAAATCAACGGGGTTCCTCGTGGCCACATCATCCCTTCAAGAGGTTTACGCCAAGGGGACCCATTGTCTCCCTACCTCTTCCTTATTTGTGTTGAAGGCCTTTCCGCCATGCTCCACAAGGCAGTGCAAAGAAAGAGTCTAAGTGGGATCTCTGTTTGTAGAAAAGGGCCAAAAATCTCCCATCTTTTTTTTGCGGACGACAGTATAATTTTTGGGAGAGCAACCAAAGCGGAGGGAGTGGAAATCCTAAGAATTCTCAAAGTGTATGAAGCTTCTTCGGGGAAACTGCTAAATAATCAGAAAACCTCTCTTTTCTTCAGCAGAAATACGAAAGGTGAAGTGCAAACAAAGATCAAAACAATGTTTGACGCTCAAGTGATCAAGCAACATGAAACATACCTAGGTCTCCCCTCCCTAATTGGAAGATCAAAAACCAATTCCTTTGCTCAATTGAAATCCAAGGTGGCTAACAAACTGTCTGGATGGAAAGAGAAACTCCTCTAGGCTGCCGGAAAAGAGGTTCTCATCAAGGCCGTGGCCCAAGCGGTCCCGTCCAATACTATGAGCTGTTTTAAGCTCTCGGAAAACCTTTGTGACAATCTTACCAGCATGATAAGACAGTTTTGGTGGGGCCAAAGAAAGAACGAAAAGAAGCTGGCCTGGGTAAGTTGGGAGCGGCTGTGCCAACCAAAGGAAAACGGTGGGATGGGCTTTAGAGACTTAAAGAGTTTCAACAAGGCTCTCTTAGTAAAACAAGGGTGGAGGTTGCAGACCAACACCCGGTCTCTTTTCTCAAGGGTTTTCAAAGCAAAGTATTTCCCGGATTGTGATTTCACTGATGCTTCCATTGGTAATCACCCTTCTTTTGCCTGGCGAAGCATAATGTCTGCCCAATCAGTGGTTAAGAAGGGGATTTGGTGGAGGGTGGGTAACAGCAAAAGCATTCAAATCTGGTTCGATGATTGGCTGCCATCCATTTCTTACCCGAGGATTCTCTCTCCCGCTCAGGCCCTGTGGGTTAACACAAAGGTTAGTGACCTCATTGTGGAAGATCGTGGAGAATGAAACTTGGCTGTAGTTAGGCACCTCTTTAATCCAGTGGAAGCCGACCTGGTGATGAGCATCCCTCTAAGTCAAAGGTTGCCCGTGGATAGAGTGGTTTGGGGGGGTTCAAGAAATGGAAAATTCTCGGTTTGCAGCGCCTACCACAGCATCTGTGCGATGGAGAATTCCAACAAGGAAGAATGCTCTGATGCATCGGAGATGAAGAAACTCTAGAAATGCATCTGGAACCTGGAACTCCCTAACAAGATCCGAAATTTTGCTTGGAGAGCTTGCCGAGGTGCCTTAGCTACCAAAGCCAACCTGAAGAAGAGGCAAATCACTAAGGATGAGACTTGCAACCAATGCGGGAAGGAAGCCGAAACCAGCATTCATCTTTTCTGGTTCTGTGATAAGGCGAAAGCTGCTTGGAGCAATAGTAAAACGGCTCTCCCTTTCTCTATAGATAAAGGATGGGATTTCATTGATGTAATATGGCAGCTGGTGAAACAAAGCCCGGTGTCCTCAGACTTAATGGAAAAAATCATATCCATGTGCTGGAAAATTTGGAAGGAAAGGAACTCTGTTCGTAACGGGGGTGTGAGTCGTACAGGAAATACTTTGGCTAGGAGCTCAGTTGCTTTAGTGGAGGAATTCAGGGCTGCAAACGCAAGACAAGTTTAGTCAGGTCCAGATCGGCATGTTAGGTGGCATCCTCTGGAATCCTCTCGGTTCAAAATGAATGTAGATGCTGCAATATTCAAAGACTTACGAGCCATGGGGGCGGGTCTAGTGTTAATAGACTCTCAAGGTTTGGTCTTGGCAGCTATGAGTAAGAAAGTCCCTGCCAACCTGGTGGCGCTGGAAGCAGAGGCGAAGGCCATGGAAATAGCAATCCAGTTTGCGGGGGAGACGGGGTTTAGAGAGGTGTATTTTGAGACTGACTCCAGGACACTTAAGAATATCCTAACTGGAATAACAGAGGCCCCCAGCTTCTATCGAAACAATCACGGACAACATCTTGGCCCATTTAGACAATTTCCGTTTTGTTTCTTTTTGTCATGTTAAAAGGGAAGGCAACAGGCCAGCCCACATCCTAGCCCAATATGCAAAACATGTGGGTGATTTTGTTGTATGGTTGGAGGAAACTCCAAACTTGATTGAGGACGCGTGTTCTCAGGATATTGCTTGTAATGCTTCTGAAGTTTTATAAGATTTTTCAATCTTCTTATCAAAGAAAAAAAAAAAAGAACATCCCACTTTGCCATTCCATCCAAGATGACATCTTGATCTAGCCTTTCAATCTGGATGGGGAGTATTCAGTTAAGTCAAGTGTGAACACAATGTAGGAGTCGCCACCTAGTTATTGCAATGGCATAGGAACCATGAATATAGCGTCCTTTCTAGGAAGGACCATTGATCTTACTACCAAAGATATGGGTTTTGAGTTTAGGTATGTTCTTGGGAAGGTGTTAGGTACCTAAGACCATCTAACCCTAAGGTTGGCCTCCCATCATTGTGTCTTACGCCTTAAACTCGATAAAATCATGTTCAACACTTATGTCCTAAACTCTCTCTCTCTCACACACACACACACACTAGCATACATCTAAGCATACAACATGGCATCATCATCCCAACACACATACATATCCATCCATAAAGCATAAGAAACCAAACCAGACATATACAACCCTAGCATTCATCTAACATGTGAAAAACCCTATCATGCCACATATAAGGTTGCAATTTAATCATGGTAGCAAGTACATCATTTATCAATTAAAAACAAAATGCAACACAACAACACATGTACAATGTTCATTAAACAAAATATAACAACACATATGCATGTGAATGTGAATGTATGACTTACCTTTACTCACCTTGCAGCAACTTAGCACCTATGGCATCATGCATAGGCATATAAATGCATGTTCAAGGTATCAAACTAAGAAACAAGAGATTAGACCCTAATCTAGCATATCAAAGGTAAATAACAATAAAACATGTGAATAGTGGCATCAGATACACATATACATAAAAAAAAACTTAAACAGGAACATGTGAGATAAGAAAATAAAATAAGACAGAAGTAGAAGACTAAACTAGGGTTTCCAGGTAACGACTGACGTATGCATATCGAAGGCTATGTACGCAGGCCAAGCACTTGCGTACGCAGCAAGAGGCCCACGTATGCATACATAAGGCATGCATGCACAGCTCTGCTCGAAACCCTAACCCAAAAACAGAGCACAAATAACAAAAAATAAAATAAAAATAAAAAAAACCCTAATTTTAACAACCAAACATGCTCAAGATATAAAGAAGACTATAAAACTAACATAAACAAACATATATAAGCATAAACAAAGCAAACAAACAAGATTAAAACTGAAAAGAAAGACAGAAAAGAAAAAAGAATAAATGGAAAGAGTTAGACTCAATACCTCAAATGAGAAACTTTATAAGTTGATTTTGATCGTTCCCTTTAGTCAAATCTTTCACAATTTAGTAAAAGTGTGATTAACAATGTTAAACTAAAAGGATTAGGGCCAAAAAAGGTCCCAATTAAATTTTAAAAAAAAATGACTTGAGGGTGTTTTGTGAAAAACTCTTTTTTGATTCACTACTTTCTAGTGAATCTTGTATTTTTCCAATGAGCTTTCTGTGTCCGTTTTGAAAATATACCATGTAAAGCTTTTTATAGTGGAAAAAATGGGGTTTGGAACGGCTCCCAAACAATGTGGGATTCATTCCAAAGCTCAGCCATTATACAGAAAACTTGCCTGTTTTATGTCTTTGAAACCTTAGTTACGTACGTAGGAGTGTACCTACATACGCATACTTTGGCCCACGTACGCAGGCTACAACCCACGTACGTGGGTCGAGGGCTACTTTGGTCATTTTATTTCCAAAAATAAAATTTTGCTCATTTAAAAGGTTATATTTTCCATTTTAACACTCCCCAAGTTAATTTAATATCTGATTGGACTCTAAATTGGCCTTGGGCCTTAGAGTTTGGGCATCATTGGGGGCCCGAATTGTAAGGGGTACAAAATGTAGTGTCCACAAATGCCCCTCTTTTGATTTGTGAGTTTCGTTGACGAAATCAAAAGAATAAGAGACAAAACATTTTGTTTTAACGTACGGCTTGGGCCCAACCCATGCACATGACACACATCACGCATACATAGGGTGGGGTGCAACTTCGGAGAGTTGTGTGGGATTCGTATGTCCGAAGTCCCACGTTTGCTGCTCGAAAAATGAGCAATGACACAGAACCTATTTTGCCACTTGCAAGCAAATGGCGAATGACTTACTATCCTAGAGTCACTAAAAAAGAAAAACAAACAAGGGCTTTCTTCGAGCTAACCCAATAAACAACAAAAGGATACAGTCTCTGTGGTGTCCATTCGTGTTTCTTGCCTCAAACTTCTCCAGGTGACAAGCTCCTCTTGTCTTCTTCACTTCTTTCTCTACCTTTTCTGGTGAGGCTCTTGCCTCGGGTTGACCTTGGTCTCTTTCTCTATCTCTATCTCTACCTTTTTCTACCATGCCTGCATGTTCAATTCTCAGAGGATATGTGCACGAGTAGTCTTGATTGTTGGATCCATTAAGGGTGGTGAAAACTCGTTGAGAAGTAGGTATGTATGGGGTGGAATTTTTTGCCTCTTTCATGACTTACTTAGGGATGAGAAACTCGTTAAGGAGTACTAGAAATGGACTCGCTGAAGAGTAGTGTAACTTTGTAAATGTGTGATCCACTGGGGAAGAATCTTCTGCTTCCTCCCTGGGGATACTTTAGGTGTACTTGATCCAATTGGGAATGTTAGGACATATGTGGATATTGTTAGAGACATATGTTATGTAAATTGGCAAATCCTTTGACAAAACACACTTTACTTGTAATTGGGTAGATCTAGGATGGATTTAGTACTTCAAGGAACAAGAGTTCAAGTTTAGTATTGAAGACATTCAAATTTGTTCAAGAAACAAGTGATGAAGTGTTGTTCATTAAATCTCGATAGATAACTCAACAGATCCATATCCATCGAGGTTTAACGCTAATGCTCGACAGAAGCTATATTTGTCGAAAATTACGAAATTCAGATTTTTAGATCTGATTTCATGCATATCCATGTGTATTTGTGTAGAGTTTCTTTTCTCATAACCCTATACATATATAAGGATTATTTTAAACGCCGTTAAAGGTGATGTAAAGTGATGCAACTCAATGCAATTTGGTTGTGCATGCAAATTATGACCGGAGACAGAATTTGCCCCAATTCATCATATTCCTTATAGAAGCTGTTGCGTCTTTGTGCCAAGGGTTTTGTAACCAAGGAGCTTCTTGATCTTCATCGCTAGATGAAATGAAGAACTTTGTAGCGAACATCTTCCTCAAGTTGGTGTGTTAGTCACATACTTAGATCCGTGTATCAATTGGTTAGTCATGGACTGGGAGCCGTGTATTGAAAGGAGAGATTGTCACTACATTACTAGTCCAATTGGCTATTGGGATAAGGGTTCAACTGTAAGTTGGTATTAGGTACTGGGATTCCTTTTACTTGTAACCGCTTATTTTGATAATTGTAGATTCTCAAGAGTGGTGACCTTAAATTCACTCGGTGGGGTTTTACCTCAGTAGTTTTCTCCATTCGTAAATAAATCACCTGTGTCAAATTTATTTCTGCTGCATTTAGTTATTTGGTGACTTGTTTGTGTTACCACGCTATTGCATGTAATTGAATCTAATTAATTTCATTTGGCTAAATTAATTTATTAAGTTACCAAAGGGGTTAATACATTCTTGGCCTATCAGGGAAGAATCATCTGCTTCCTCATTGGGGATTGTTTAAATATGCTTGGGTCCATCAAGGAAGAATCTTCTGCTTCCTTCATGGGGATGATGTTCTATATATGCTTGATCCACTGGGGAAGAATCTTCTACTTCCTTACTGGGATAGTGTTCTTAAGTTTATGTGATTAGTTGGAAATGGTTTTGGGATGTACATGCTTCATTAGGTGAAGAGTCTTCTACTTCCTTTACTACTCACTGAGGGGTCCTTGGTGACTTTGTGCCTAATTGGGGCAATCTTGAGATTTTTTTTTTATTTTTTATTTTTTTTATACTGTTCATGACTAAACTACAAGTAGTTTAGTGGTGAGGCCTAAACTGCATATAGTTTAGTCATTAGGTGTGTTCCCGCCTCTTCATTTTTCCCAATGATTACCAACCGTTTCTTTTTTGTCTTCATTCTCTTCATCTCCCTCATCTCTTCACATTTTTCATAACTCTTCAACTTCTCCTTTTTTCTCTAAAAAACTTCCCTCTTCTCTCCTTTCCTCACATCATCTGATTCTCCCATTCTCTTAAAACTCCCTCATTCTCTCATTTCTCTCTAGACTCTCTTTCTTTGCTTCAATGGCACCTAAGGCTAAGAAGACTTCCTCCGTTCTTTCCTTCGATGCATTTCTCCTCACCCGTTGGAGTGGAGCAGTGAGATTGACGGAGACTCCTTCATTGACACAACAGCCAGAGAACCACATCCCTATGGCTAAATCTGTATGTTTTTCAAACTTTTCTCATTTTCAAGTTTTTCTTTGATCTTCCATTTTGATGTGTTTTTGGCTGTGTAAATGTTTGGGTTTTGTTATGGGATGGGTTTAGATGAAAACCTAACACATTATGAGGGGTAGAAACATGTTCAGGATTGATTTTGGATGATATATGCTTGAAAATGTCAAAGGACACTTTCTGTCCATGCTTCTGCATGTATAGGCTTGAGCCTGCATACGTAGCTTGGACTTATGCATACGCAGCTCTGTTCTTGCGTACGCACGCAGCTCTGTTCTTGAGGCTCTGCGTATGTGGGTTTTGGCTTGCGTACGTAAGGTCCTATCTGCGTACATTGGCCCTGACCCACATACATGAGACGCTTGGTAGAGGCCTTACTCTACCCATTTTCACTTCTTTTTCAACTATTTCACTTGTATATGCAATCCTAGCACTCTTTTTTGTCATTTTTGCACTTGAATATCACCACATCCTTCTTTTTATCTTTATTCTTGCATCGAAAATATCATCTTTCATCATTTTCACTTGAATCGAGAACCTAATGTTATCTTCTTCTTTTGCAGTCCTCATCCCCTTATGTTGGTAGGGGAAGCACTAGCAAGGTGGTGGAGTGGTACAAACTCCTTGTTCCCAAAACCAGGGCTTACATCCAGGAAGCGAACTTTGAGCCTATCCCTAGCCTTCTGTTGGAAAAGTCTGCAAATTCTACTTTGTGCAATGCCTCATCGAAAGGTGGTGGGATACTACTCATACCTTCCATATTGTTGAGCGGGAGATGACGGTGACTCCCTATAACTTCCACCACATGAACGACCTTAGCTCCAAAGGGGCCATCATTAATTTGGATGGTGTGTTAGGCATCCAACTGGGTTTTGACATGCTAGGGAGGAAATATCCCACCAAGACCATCCGTTACTTTCACTTGGTGTCGGATTACATGCTTCTCCCACAAAGGACTACGGAGGAGCGCGTCTGGATGGCTAGGGCTTTTCTTCTACATTTTTGGGAGCTTATCTTTTCATTAATGGTGGGAAAATGGTGTCCTTAAGGCGGTTAACCCTCTTTCAAGATTTTGCAAATGCACGGGGGGCTAACTGGAGGCAAGCATGTCTTACCTGTCTTTACTCTATCCTCAACACTCTTAGTCGGGGCACCTTGCGGCAGCTTGTAGGGCCTTGGAAGCTCATTGAGGTTAATTATCTTTACATCACTTGTATTTTCATTTGTAATTTGTAGTCTTGCAAACTGTCATCTTGCAAACTGTACCATCTTGTATCTAACCTGCGACTTGTGCTTCCTTTTGTAGCGGTGGATTGTTAGGTATGGCCTCATAACTCCGAGCACTAAACTAAATTTGAGGGAATTCCCTTAAGTGGGGGCCCACCTTACTAGGTTAACTTCGGATGAGGTAAGTTTAAGAGTTCCAATTTTCATGCTTCTTCATGCATTTCCCTTAGAATACTCTTCTTCTAACCTTGGATCATTATAGGTCAACTGGATTCCATGGGCCGACCAGCTCCTTCTTGCTGCTCCAGATTTGGAAGCTGCTGCCACCATTGTTTTAGAGATTTCCCGGCCCTTCGAAGGAGCGAGCTTGAAGGCACTCTACTTGGCGGAGAGGTGTGGTGTTAACTGGTGGGTAGAGATGATCCAAAAATTTTGATGGGTCCTCCAGAGTTCATGCTTACCCTACACTCTATGACCTATGCTAAGTATAACTCATGAAAAAGTGTCATTCCCTACACCGGGTGGCTCCTTAATGGATTGAACTATGAGGAATTCAGCATCACTCATCTCATGCCTTTCCTTACTGCTTAAGTATATGTTCAATCTCTTCTTCTTCTTTTCCTTTTCCTTTGCCTTGTTTGTCAAGGCTTCTAATGGTGGAAAACTGTTGCAGGAGGAGCTTGCTATTGATTAGCCAATTGATCCTGCACATCTCCCTTAGACGGTTTATGCTTACAACCCTAATAGCTTTGCTCGAGAGTGTGTCGTGCCTTTAAATCCCAATGTTATGGGCTACCCTTTTCTTCTAAACACCTAGGAGGTGAGTTCTTCTTTCCCTTTGTTATTTTTTTTTCTTGCTGTCTCTCCTTTTTTCCAGTCACTAACCCTTCTTTCTTTGAATTGCAACCTACCATCCAAGAGCATGAGGAGTTGGTATGGTTGGTTTGGAATCTCAAGCTAGAGGTGACCAACTATTCAATGAGCTTATACAGACCTAGAGGGGTGGCCTACCTGGGCAGTGGTGGTGATGATAATGATAATGGTGGTGATGAGGAGAATTCAGAGGTGACTCTTAGCTACCAACCAAGGAAGAGGCGACACCTTTGATTACCTGCAGTCAAGACACATAGGCATTCAACACACATATTTCTTTCTTTTTGTTGCTTTTATTGTTTTTTAGCAAACATTTGAATTCAGTTTGAGGCAAAGGGTTGTACTTAAGAACATTTTTTTACATATATGCTTTTAATTAGGACTAGTACTTAGTTTACAAGATATATGGTTAAATGTATGTTTCCATACAATATTTATTTTTTGATGCTTGAAATCTTGTGCTTGATATATGCCTCGAATGATCCTTTAAGTCGTAGGAACCCTAGGGATGCCTTGGAGTGGAGAAAACCATGCTTAAAACAGGGAAGAATAAGTTTCTGCCAAGCTTTGTGTACGAGGGGATAGGCTTGCGTACGCAGCTTTAACTTGATGTATGCAGGGTTGACATTGCGTATGTGGGCCGCGAATTAGAGGAAACTCTAACTGCCATAATTAAGTATAAAAGTAGTAGTTTGGGTCCCAAAACCCTCACCAATGTATTTTCAACTCAGGGGGCACTTTTTTGAGGTCCCCTAATGGTAGAAAACTCTCCACTCAATGTCTCAAATTGGATTAGGAGGCTTGGTTCTAATTTCAAGGATTTCATCGCTCCCTATGGTCTTTCTTGTGTCTTTCCATACCATCAAATAAAGGTGGATGAGCCTCTTCTTCGTGCTGCTGCCAACTATTGGTTCCCTACTTAGCATGTTTTCCGCTTCAATGGAGTAGAACTATGCCCCATTATTGAAGAATTTGGTGCCATCATGAGTGAACCGGCAATTGACAATCTCGTCTTCCCTGCCATGGGTGGGGATCTCCCCTCTTTGCTGCAAGTGGTGATGGGCGTCCCTCTTGGTACGCCAAATAGGTGGTGCGTCTTTGGCAAACTCAACATTAGCTTGGTTTTTGTACACTTTCCCGACTTGGTCATTCCCATAGATGAGAGGCCACATTCATACTTTCTTTGTGTCTTTTGCTTATGTGCTCTTGCAAGGTACTTCTTGGTCCAAAGGTCATATTGTGTGGACCTCCGGATGTGCATGGTGGTTTATGAGCTAAAGAGAGGTAACCCGATGGGCTTGATCTTGGCGGAAACCCTCAATGGTTTGGATGCCTTTCATAGGAAGGAAGCAAGCTTCTTAGCGGGAAATACTCTTCTTCTTCAGATATAATCCTTAATTGTTGCCTAGGTTCTTAACCTAGTGGGATTATTCTAATTTTGCATAGATTGCCTTTCGGTTTTCAACCCATCGAGGCACCTTATATCATCTTTCATTATTATTTATATATTTTTTTCACTCATGCTCTCTCTTCTTCTTCTTTTTTGCTTTTCCCTCTCTTCTTCTTTTTGGTTTTCCCCTTTTTTTTTACTCCCTCCTCTCTCTTCATCAAAATGACATGGGCTTTAAGGCATACATGGAGCTTATGGGTCGCATCAAGGAGACCAACATTCAATGGGTCATGGAGTGGTGGCACATCTCAAGCATGGTTCACCGTTGTTACAGGGACTATTGTGTGCCTTTAGTTGGACTTTGTTGCTGCTCATACTACTCCACTTGTCGTATCTCAAGGCAATTTGGAGAGCGTCAAGGAGCTCCTAGTGGTGAAGGTGTCTTCCACACCAAGGTGTTTACTCACAAGATCTTGGGTGGGCTTCGTGAGGCTTGGCCATGCCGTAGGGTGACTAGAGGCACTGTTCCTCCTCGATACATCTATCCTACTGCGAGGTACGAGTAATTGTTGGAGGATGACATGAAATGAATTCTAAGGGTTGAGAAAGCTTATATGAAGACTAGCAAGAAAGCAAAAAGGGCTGAGTGACCACCTTGATATGCCCCATATTTTACTTTTCTGCACTTTATCATTCTCTGGTTTTTGTTTTTGAATTTAATAAAGGATCGGAGTGTTCCAAATCCCCTATGAAAACAATCTTGTGAACTTTTAATTTAAGCAATAAGAGAATCACTTTTTATTATCTTTGCTTATTGTCATCTCATTCCTTTGTTTTTTCCTTTTTCTTTTCTTTTTCCTTTGCCATGTAATTTTTGCCCATGATGTCCATTTAGTCATTTTCTCCATGCCCATGGTCTTTTCCCTTAACTTTTGCCTAGACTACCCTTTCTGGTTTTCAATCTAGCGGGGTTCTTTTGTCTTAATTTTTGCCTAGGCCGCCCTTTCGAGTTTTCAACCTAGCAGGCTTTTTTGTCTTTTTTTTTTTTTTTCTTTAAATGTTGTATTGCCGAAGTCTATCCATGTTAATTGGGTGAAGCATCTCTTCCCCATCCAAATCTGTGATCCTCGAAACACCTATAGACATGATCTTCTTAATGATAAATGGCCTAGACCACCTTGGTTTCATCTTTCCTCTTGGATTAAAAGTCTCATCTCTAACACCTTTAGGACCAAGTCCCGTTCTTTAAGGTTTCTTGGTTTCACTTTCTTATTGAATGCTCTAGCAATCCTTTTTTGGTACTCTTGTGCGTGATATTGTGCCCTAGCCCTCTTCTCATCTATCAAAGCCAATTGTTCATATCTCACCTTAGCCCAATCCTCTTCTAGGAACTTGGTTTCCACCAATACCCTCAAAGATTGTATCTCCACCTTAATAGGAAGCACTGCCTCACTACCATAAACCAAAGAGTAAGATGTTGTCCTAGTCGATGCACAAATAGAAGTTCTATAAACCCATAAGGCAAACGGAAGCTTCTCGGCCCAATCTTTGTATGTCACTACCATCTTGGCTAGGATGCTCTTCACATTCTTATTAGCTGCTGCTATGGCCCCATTAGCTTGTGGTCGATATGGTGAAGACTTGTGGTGCTCAATGCTATATTCTTCCATAACTCTCCGAAATTCACCCTCAAAGTGGGAACCGTTATCAGAGATGATCTCTTGGGGCACCCTATACCAACATATGATGTTGTTTTCTAAGAACCGAGTCATATGCTTAGCCTTCAATACAGAGTAGGAGGCTGCTTCCACCCACTTGGTGAAATAGTCAATTGCCACCAGGATGTATTCATTCTCATTTGAAACCTTAGGAGCTATCCTTCCAATCACATCTATGCCCCAAATCGAAAATGGCCATGGAGAAGTCATGATATACAACTCACTAGATGGTACATGGTTCAAGTTGGCGTGTGTTTGACAATCATGGCAACTCTTCACATAGTTCACACAATCAGTCTCCATCATATTCCAATAGTACCCCATCTTTAGGATTTTCTTGGCTAACATTCTCCCATTCATATGAGGGCCACAAATCCCTTGATGAACTTCTTCCATTACTTCCTCGGCTTCTTCCTTCTTCAACCAACAAAGGTGTATACCATCGTAGGACCTTCTATAGAGTTGTCCTCCATATAGGATGTATTGTTTTGCCATCATCCTAATGGAATGACGTTCTCTCTTGTCGGGGCCATCTAGATATGCCCCTAGTTCCATGAACTTCATGATGTCATAGTACCATGGAACATCCTCTTCCTCTATGGTCATTACTAAAGCTTCGATCTTCCTTTTATGCACTTCCTCATAACTTTGCTTAGTCTCCAAGGGTCATGTCCATACTCCCTCGGGTATTTCAACCATGGAGGCTAAGGTAGCTAAAGCATCTGCAAATTGATTTTGAGCTCTAGGGATGATTGTGTACTCAATCTTGTCAAAGGTATTGGTCAAGTGCTCCAAGCATTGTTGATAAGGCTTCAAGTGTTCCTCCTTCACCTTCCACGACTTTTGTACTTGGGATATAACCAAAGTTGAATCTCCAAAGACTTCGGCCTCCTTTAGCCTCAATTCTCGAAGAGCTTCCATCCCAGCAATACAAGCCTCATATTCAGCCATGTTATTAGTTGCTTTAAATTTCAACTTGATTGCCAAAGGTATGTGAGATCCCTCGGGAGTGATCAAGAGTATTCCTATCCCATTCCCACATTGGTTTATGGCTCCGTCAAAGTACATCTTCCATGTCCCTAACTTAACATCCAAAATGTCCTTATCTGGAAAGTCTTCTTTACCATCTTCCCCCTCTATAGGATTCTTGACACAAAAATCCGACATAACACTCCTTTTGATAGTTTTTCTAGCCACATACTTCAAATCGAATTCTGCCAATAAGATCAACCATCTTGACAACCTTCCACTCAAAGCAGGCTTCTTAAAGAGATACTTCAATGGGTCCATTCTTGCTACCACCTATATTTGGGAAGGTAAGATGATATGTCTCAACTTCTGTATGGCCCAAACAAGTGCAAAGCATGACTTTTCTATGGGAGTGTACCTAGTCTCATAATCATGGAACCTCTTGCTCAAGTAGTATATGGCCCTCTCATTCTTGTAATCATTTTCTTAGCAAGCATACTTCCAACCGCATCCCCTATGATAGAGAGGTATAGGAGTAAGGGTTTTCCGTGTTGTGGAGGCACTAGGGTAGATGGGGAAGAGATATACCTTGCTTTTGCACTCATCATTCCATGTATATGGTTCACGCCTCCTTAGGTGTTTGAAGATGGGCTCGAAAATAGAGGTGAGCTTGGCAATGAATCGACTAATGTATGGCAATCGACCCAAGAAACCCCTTATCTCTTTCTCACTTCTACGTGGAGGCATCTCCAATATGGCTTTGATCTTAGATGGGTCAACTTCTATCCCTCTATCACTCATTAGGAAGCCTAGAAATTTTTCAGCAGTTACTCCGAAAGTACACTTTTGCGGGTTCAATCTTAGCTTATACTCTTTAATCCTCTAGAAGAACTTCCTCAAGTTTATGGTATGACTTTCTCTATCCTTGGGTTTCACTATCATATCATCGATATACACCTCCACCTCATTATGCATCATATCATGTAACAAGGTTGTAGCTATCCTTTGGTAGGTTGCCTTAGCATTCTTGAGGCCAAACGGCATCACCGTGTAACAATAGATTCCCCATTCGATAGTGAAAGTGGTTTTGATCATATCTTTAGGAGCCATCTTGATTTGGTTGTACCTCGAGAAACCATCCATAAAAGACATCAAGGCACTTCCCGCCGTGTTATCCACCAAGACATCAATGTGAGGGAAAGGAAAGTCATCCTTAGGGCATGCCTTGTTCAAGTCCCTAAAATACACACACATCCTCACCTTCCCATCCTTCTTAGGTACGGGCATGACATTGGCTATCCATTCGGCTTGGTGTATAGGTTTGATGAACACTACCTTCTATTGCTTAGTGACTTCTTCCTTGATTTTTAAGAGCCATTCGGTCCTCATCTTTTCAACTTTTGTTTGACGGGTACCATGTGATCACGAGTATCAATGTGATATTGAGCTATCTCAAGGTCAATTCCAGGCATATCTTCATAGGACCAAGCAAACACCTCTTGAAATTCTGTGAGGTGTTCTTGAAGATCTTTTCTTTCTTTTTCATTTAGAGTTGAGCCAATTTTAATTAAGTGTGGATTCACATTATTGCCCAAATTAATAGTTTCAAGAGTTGGTTCCATATGTTCAATTTTCTTTTCCAATTGTTTATTAATTTCATTTTCAAATTCATTTGAATCATTTAAGTGCAGAATTTCAATGTTATGGGACACATCAAAGTAAGCCAAATTAGAATTTATCTTATTAAAAATATTGAAAA
The DNA here is from genome assembly GCF_001633185.2 of Quercus lobata. NCBI lineage: Eukaryota > Viridiplantae > Streptophyta > Magnoliopsida > Fagales > Fagaceae > Quercus > Quercus lobata. The sequence goes on along the minus strand of NC_044907.1, from coordinate 62,226,872 downwards.
GTACATTAGAACTTGCATTACAAAACTTTTTCCCCATATTTTCAGAAAACCCAACCCAAGTCCAATTATTAATGGGCTCCACAGCAAGCGTGATGAATTTGGAAGGATCACTTGGCTCTTCATTGGTGATGGCGAACACGTCCCTACTCGTCTTCATCATGGTCTTCATTGCTTCAGCATCCATGTAGTTCACCTAATCGACCTCTTCTTGTATCTCTTTGATCACCACGGTAGGCTTCTCCTTAAAGGTGAGCTTTTCATTAAAGAACATTTCCCAACCAAGATACACCTTTACATCCTTACCTACCCAAGGTTCGGGGAAGCCACAATAAGGGAAGTTTTCCCCTTCCTTCATAAAGTTCCCATTGAGAGTGCCAAGGCTTTTCTTGATTCTGTCACAGCCTTCAAAGAATACTAAACCTTCCCTAGTCACTTGAGTCTTGACATTGGAGAACTCGACTACCATTTTTCCTTCTTTTCCAAGGTCCAGACTAAGCATGTATCCCATGTTCTTCATTATTACAATCACCTTATGGCTACAATATGGGAACAAGTCGGTAGCATACCTTTCATCCTTCAACCCATAGTCAGCCATGTTTATGAACTCAAAGCCACTCATTTGAAGCTCACTTCCTCCTTCCTCGAGTCCACAAACCAGTGCTAGAATTTCACCATCTCCAAGCACTATGGCAATCCCTCCTTTCCATGGGATCTTCATCTATTAGTGTAGTGAGGAGGAGATTGCCCCATTGGGGTGAAGCCAAGCTCTTCCCAAGAAAAGGTTGTAATTTGGGGTGATGTCCATGACATGAAACTCCACGATGGTTTCTATTGGCCCAATCTTGCAAGGAGCTTTGAAAGTAACTATGACCTTCCTTGAAATGTTGTCATATGCCCTTACGGTCAAGAGAGAAGGGATGATAGTCTCCATATCTAGACCAATAGTGAGGGCGGTCCTAAAAGGACAAACATTCAAGGTGGATCCATTGTCAATAAGTACCACCAAAACCTTGGCACCCATGCATTCAATGGTGATTTGCAAGGATCTTGTGTGAGTAGCTCCTTTAAAAAGGAGATCTTTATTGGAAAAGGCAAGGAGGGGATGTGAGGAACCCTCAACTCCTATGAGAGACAAAACTTCTTGTGGTGTAGTTTCTATAGGTACATAGCATATTTGTTACTTTAGGCCCAAAGTCCTTTTTTTCAAAATGGCTTTTTCCACTTGGGCCTATGATAGCAATTAGGCTATGATTTTATGAACCTTTCAAGTTAAGATATACCTTTGGATTTAGGGATAAGCCTTTTATATGTGAGAACTTTTTTTCTTAAATCCCAAAACATCTTAAGGTATACTATATCTTTAGGGCCATCCCTTCCATTTTTACATCTTTTATTTATTCTTTAGAATTAGGTAAACACATGATATATGGTTGAACAAACAAGAGATATAAAGGGTATCCTTTGTGATAGGGTCTAGGATCTCTCTAGTGTGGGTAGGCTTCCTAAGGCTAAAGGGATAGATAAGTAGGTCACTCGCAATTTGATGGGCTATGATTCCAATTAAGGGTCTAAGTGGACCCCATAGTGGATTGGTAGCAAACCTTTAACGTACTCAAAGCCCATTATAGGCGATGGCACCGATTGTGAGTTGGTGGGATGAACTCCAGAAGATTTGGGCCTGAATGGAGCCTTCCATCTTCCCACTCATCACCAACCAAGGTTAAGGGACAAGAGGAACCAGGTGATGTGTGTGCAAACAAGTATTGAAATAGTTTTTATCAAGGTTAAGAAATAAGACACATAGGAATTAAACTCATCAACCCCAGTGGAGTCGCCACTATGGACACAATGGAGGAGTCGCCACCTAGTTTTTGCAATGGCCTAGGAACCATGAACATAACGTTCTTTCAAGGAAGGACCATTGATCCTACTACCAAAGATATGGGTTTGGAATTTAGGTACGTTCTTGGGAAGGTGTTAGGCACCCAAGACCGCCCAACCCTAAGGTTGGTCTCCCATCATTGTGTCTTACGTCTTAAACTCGATAAAATCATGTTCAACACTTATGTCCTAAACTCACACACACACTAGCATACATCTAAGCATACAACATGACATCATCATCCTAAAACACATACATATCCATCCATAGAGCATAAGAAACCAAACCACACATATACAATCTTAGCATTCATCTAACATGTAAAAAACCTGTAAAGTTGTAATTTACAACTATTTGTTTTGTTGGCTTTAATTCCGTGCCAAATTTGATTGTAATTTTATTCAATCTTTTGTACCCTGTATTTATTATGGGATTTAATTGTAAAGGTTATGTGTGAGAGAGAGAGAGTGTGTGTGTGTGTGAAGACTCAAGCAAATTGAAAACTGAAGAGTTTTCGCAGGTAGCTCACGACTAAGCATCCCATGAAATGATGCATGTGCCTTGCACATGACTGGAATACGAAGAGTCAGAACAGGATGGAGACAGCTGTGTTTCGCGAGTAGCACGCGAGTAAGGCTTTCCCGCAAGACACTCACGAACATTCTGGTTTGCCAGATTGTCCTATCTAATGCACACTTTCTGTACTCACACCATATATACCTACATTACCCACAAATGTTGAGGTGTGCTTCTGAGAGAAAACCCTAGCCACAAACCTTTAGAGCCAGAGATTGTTATACCCACATATCTCTACACAATTGCTTATGAATTTTCCTCAACTCCTACCTCTCCATTTCCATACCATTGAGAGGTTGATAGCCCAAACACTTACCACACCCTTTTAGAGTGTCAAGTGAGGATTTGGTGTTGCTGGGAAGCATTCGAAGAAGCCAGGCTTTGGTACATGCAATCGTGCGTATTGTGGGATCCAGAGAGCTAGACAAGACACAATTCCGAAAAGCCTTGTTGGAGTAGGAGCTTGGAGGGCTTAGGTACAGCGGGTGGATTAGGCTTGGAGGGTCTCTTGCTAACCTATGTATCCCAACTGATTTTCTAGTGGATCGATTACCGCTTGGAGGGCGGTAGAGAGGTTTTTCACCGAGTTCTTTGGTTTCCTCTTCGATAACACATCAGTGTGTTATCTTTTATTTGCATCTTTCTTCCATACTCTTTTACCTTTCATTTTACTACTGTGTTATTATGAATATGGGTTAGATTAGCTTGTTTGTTTATACGCTCGCATTTACTCTTTTCCGCTCTTAGTATAAGTTAGAGTAAAATCTATCGAGCCATAATTTTAATTTGATCTAAATAGCTCTTGTGTTTTTTACACATTTTAGGTCATTCAAAACCCTATCATGCCACATACATATAAGGCAGCAACTTAATCATGGCAGCAAGTACATCATTTATCAATTAAACACAAAATGCAACACAACAACACATGTACAATGTTCATCAAACAAAACATAACAACACATATACATGTGAATGTGAATGTATGACTTACCTTTACTCACCTTGCAACAACTCAACACCTATGCCATCATGCATAAGCATATGACATGTTCAAGGTATCAAACAAAGAAACAAGAGATGAAACCCTAATCTAGCATATCAAAGGTAAATAACAATAAAACATGTGAAACAAAGGCATCAAATACACATATACATAAAAAGAAAATTAAACAGTGTACATTTTTTGATCCCTGAAAACTAGATTGTTTAACCTAGTTATTTAGCCAAGTGAATACTTAGGTTTATTATTCAGATCTAGGTAAAAACAAAAAAATCATATCATGTAAATAATGCGAAAATATAAAGAACACCATGATATGATGACCCAGGAAAACCTAACCGGTAAAAAACCTAAGGAGGATTTAACCTAGCTATCCTCAAGACAAAAAGAAAATTCACTATGAGAGAATTAAAGTTTGAACACTAAAACTTAGACCACTAACATTCTATTGCTACTTCGAGTAGAAAACTTACTACCATGACCCCATGATAGCTTTGAGTCCACGGACTACTTCTTTCCTAGGCCTTTGCAACAACACAAGCTCACCTGCTTATGACTTTGAGACTCCACTCAAAGGTTTTGGATCTCCTTAGACATTGATCTTGTATGCAAAAACTTCTACAATATCAAATCTTGAGATTCTTCAAGGAATAACACCAGTAGAAGACTTTAGAGAGTTTTTGGGTACAAAACCCTAGATACAAAAAAGGCACACTCTTCTCTCTCTAAAAAACTATGAAAACCCTTCCTAGGGTTAGCTTATGATATCCTTTAAATACTAGAAAAAACAAATCGTGATTTGGGCTTCAAACGGATAAGTTATGGCCTTTTTAAGTTTGTTGATTTTTGCTGATCTGCGACTTTCGATCGATCGAATCTAATTTTCGATTGATCGAGCCTTGCAGAAATTGAATAGTAATTTCCTGCAATTACTTCATTTCAAACTTAATTTAAACCAAACTTTGAGCAAGTCTAAACCTAGTCTAAATGTTTTGATCATAGTTTGCCAACATATACAACTTAAAGTTCTAATACATTAGATCCTAAAGTCTTAGAACCTAACAAACAAGAACATGTGAGATAAGAAAATAAAATGAGATAGAAGCAAAAGACTAAACTAGGGTTTTTGGGCAGCGGCCTACACATGCATACCAAAGGCTACATACGCAAGCCAAGCACATGCATACACAGGAGGAGGCCCACGTATGCATGCATAAGGCATGTGTGCACAGCTTTGCTCGAAACCCTAACCTAGAAACAGCAAAGCAAAAAAATAGAGCACAAATAAAAAAAAACCCTAATTTTAACAACCAACATGCTTAGGATATAAAGAAGACTATAAAACATATATAAGGATAAACAAAGCTAACAAACAAGATTAAAAATGAAAAAAATAAAAAGAAAAAGAAAGAGTTAGACTCAATACCTCAAATGAGAAGCTTTATAAGCTAATTTTGACCATTCCCCTCAATCAAATCTATCACAATTCAATAAAACTGTGATTAGCAATGTTAAACTAAAAGGACTGGGGCCAGAAAAGGTCTCGATCAAATAAAATTGACTTGAGGGTGTTTTGTAAAAAACTCTCTTTTGATTCACTATTTTCTAGTGAATCTTGTATTTTTTTCCTGTGGGATTTCTATGTCCGTTTTGAAAAAAATACCATGTAAGGCTTTTTATAGTGGAAAAAATTGGGTTTGGAACGGTTCCCAGAAGATGTGGGATTCATTCCAAACCTTAGTCATTATTGTAGAAAACTTGCCTTTTTTATGTCTTTGAATCCTTAGCAGTGTACACAGAAATGTGCCTGCGTACGCATGCTTTGGCCCACATACGCAGGCTGCTACCCATATACGTGGGCCAAGGGCCACTTTTGTCATTTTATTTCTAAAAATAGATTTTTGCTCATTTAAAAGATTATATTTTCCATTTTAACACTCCTCAAGACAATTTGATATTTGATTGGGCTCTAAACTGGCCTTGAGCCTTAGAGTTTGGGCATCATTGGGGAATGGGGGCCCAAGTCATAAGGGGTACAAAATGTGGTGTCTACATCAAGGTACAAGTTTTTACAAGAAGAAAGCATCCTACATCAGCCTAGTCTAGCTGCTTTTGATTTTCTGAAGCCCATGTGGAAGAAAATTTGGAGCCTTTAAGTCCCAAGTAAAGTTTATTTGGGCTCTGTGGAATCATTGCAATAATATTCAACTAGGAAAATATGTTCTTCCCCTTGACATAGTGCTGGAACATTCGGGAATGAGGGCTTGAGTCCCTCTCTAGCCCTTCAACCCCCTCAATCCACCGAAGCCAACCAACAACCTCGCGGTCTCCTCCTGAACCTCACTGGTACAAAATAAAATTTAATGGTGCTATTTTTGCCGAAGACAATATTGTTGGATTGGGGGTTGTCATCAAAAATAATGAACACCTTGCCATGGCTTCATTATCATTGCAAATACCTCTGCCATCCATGGTTATTAAGGTGGAGGTCTTGTCCACGAGAAGTGCCTTTGAGTTAGCTTTGGAAATTGGCTTCGATCACATGGTGCTTGAAGACTTGGAGATTCTTTTTAAAGTTTCCAAAATTGTGGTAGAAACTTAGCACAATATGGACATCTTACACAAGATATTCTGTTCCTTAGCTTGCATTTTTAAGCTTTTAAGTTATCTCTTGTATGTAGACACTGTAATTAGCTGGCTTAATCCCTAGCGAGGAGAGCAAATCTCCCCCCTTAAATCAATTTGGATGGAAGATGTACCACCAAATCTTTTTTCTATACTTCAGGCTGAATTAAATAACCTCCCTTAATAATATGGGATGAACTTTTTCTATATATATGTAAAAAAATAAATAAATAAATAAATAAAATAAAAAAATTATCACATCCACTTTTTAACTTTTTTTTTATTTAATGGTTGACATTGAAAATTATTATTTTTTTTTTTTAAAATACACTTAATCTTAACCATTAGCCTAGGTATTGAGATTTTTTTTTCCAAAATAACAGTAATTTTCAAACAATTTTGTTAGTTAGCACGTTTTCAAAACTATTTAGGAAACTAGCATCTCAAGTGCAATAAACTCGATTTTGGTGTGCTAAATCGAGTACAATGAACTCAATTTCAACATTGGATAATAGCTGACATCTTAGAACTCGAGTCTAATGGACTTGAGTTTTGTCATATAAAAACCAAGTCCTTCGGACTCGATTTTGTTTAAATTTCAGAATTCAACTTCAGTTCTTACCTTCAACAAACTCCAGCAAAACTCAACTCCAGCAAAACCTTCCTCACAAGTCCATTTGATCCAAGCAACTCTAGCAAAACCCAGGTTTAATCCTATCTGAGCAAAACGGAAGTGAGCTTTGGTGGGGAACGAGAGATATGGAATGAGACAAAGTGAGAGAGAACCACCGATCTGATCCAATCAACTCCTGCAAAACCTTCCTTATAGTTCCGATCTAATCCGATTCAAGCAACTCTAGCAAAATCCAGGTTTGATCAGATCTGAGGAAAACCCAGATAAGCTTCGGCGAGGAACGAGAGATATGGAATGAGACAAAGTGATGAGCTTTAGACTTAAAGGCAAGCAGCAAAAGAAGGTTCAATTTAAACGAAATTGAGTCCTATGGACTCGATTTTTATATGACAAAACTTGAGTTCTATGTTAAAATCGAGTTCATTACACTCGATTTAGCACACCAAAATTGAGTCCAATGCACTCGAGATGTTAGTTTCCTAAATAGTTTTGAAAATGTGTTAACTAACAAAATTGTTTAAAAATCAATGTTATTTTAAAAGAAAAAAAATCCTAGGTATTGAAACTAATCACAATTCGGTGTTGAAATGTGTGGTTTCAATAGTTCTGTCAAACCTTACCTAGACCATAGCACTATACAAGCAATAGTGTGCCACTTCCGCCATTAGAGCATTAGTATTTGGAGTTGTAAAACTCCAAATATGCTATATTTTAGCATCAAGCCACAAAAATGTGCATTATCCGGCATGTTAGTTGCAAAATATTTTACAATCTAGCTACAGTAACGTCTTACAAGTAAGGCGTTACTATAGCATGTTTCTATTGTTTTTATTACTTTTTTAATCTCTCTCTCTCTCTCTCTCTCTCTCTCTCTCTCTCTCTCTCTCTCTCTCTCTCTCTCTCTCTCTCTCTCTCTCTCTCTCTCTCTCTCTCTCAAATAAGAGATTGGACTATACTATTTTATTGGCTAGTATATATTATTTTAAGGAGTTGTATGGTAAAATAGAAACTATGATAATTGGTGTACTATAAGAGCACTAGCATTGGGGGGTGTAAAAACCCCCCAGTTGCTATTGTAGCAACCAAAAAGACCAAATCACCACACATCCGGGGGTGGGTCTTTATTTATTTTTTTTTTTTACCAATTGTTCACAAGGATGTAAATATATATATATATATATATATATATTTTAATGAGAAAAAAGAACAAAAAGGTGGAGAGATGGAAGAAAAGAAAGAGAAACCTAATTTTTTTTTTTTATTATTTGTTAGTATAGTTTATATTATTTTAATGAGTTGTATGTAAAAATATAAACTGGGATATTGGGTAAGTTGTAAAATGAGATAATAAAATAGATAAAGTAAGTTTTGAGAATGTAAAATAGATATTTTTTGCATCCTCGGATGCTAGTGCTCTAAAATAAGATGATGTAATAGATAAAATAGTTTTTTAAATAGTAAAATAGGATATTATTTGATAAAGTGCAAATTTGTCAGTCGTTGTGAGTACATCCAGATGGAGCTGAGTATTCATTAGTATTATCGTGAAAATGATAAGATAGCTCCCTTAAGGTGGTCACTGGTGTGGTGCCTGCCACAACGTCTCTAATGCCAAAGTCAGTATAAGAAAGCTTTCAAGAAATAACAAAGCATTCGAATAGCTAGTAATGCTTTTAGGTGTGTATCTGTACATTGTATTTGTGTTGTGAGGGCTTTATATATGTTTCCACAGCCCCTAGCCGTTGTGGTTGTTAATGTGGCTTTAATGTCTCTCTTGATAACACCTTATGCTCAGTAATGTGGGCCTTAATAAGGCATCCAACGGTCTGTACAATTGGTCTTGTAACCGCCCGGGACATTATTGACTGTATTGAATGGCTTTGTTGCCTTCGTCAGTAGTGTGGACATATGGTTAGCTCGTCTCAGAGGACGGCCTTGTTGGTCTTGATGGGATCGTTCAGGTAGGTTGAATTCGTCAGTCCCATCATTATTTACAATTCCAGATGCTAAGTCCTATTTGGTTAGGGTGTTTAAACAACAATTTTTAGTGTTTAAACACTGCAAACTATGCGGCCAAAAAAAACAACGTGTTTGATAATAGTATTTTATGAAGGAGTGTTTGAATTACATTGATCATTTTAAGGTATTTAAATACTGAAAATAAAAAACTCCTCTTACCATTTTTTAATTTTTGGTAAATTGCACCTCTAAAGTTTGGCGATGTTTGGATTTTACACCTTGAAGTTTCAAATTTTGTATTTTACCCTTTGAAGTTTGGGGTGTTTAAATTTTGCATCCTGACATTTTAGAATTTAAATTTACCATATAAAGTTAGGGAGTGTTTAGATTTTACACCTCCAAATTTTAAAACTTTATGGTGTAAAATTCAAACACTCTCAAACTTTAGGGAGTAAAATCCAGTCACCCCAAAAATATAAAGGGTAAAATCTAAATTCTGAAACGTTAAGAAGTAAAATCCAAATACCCTCAAATGTTAGGAGGTAAAATCCAAATTCTAAAATTTCAGGATGTAAAATTCAATTACTCCCAAATTTTAGAAGTGTAATTTGCAATTTACCTTTTAATTTTCAAATATCATTGCACAATGGCATTTTTGTAAATATTTTAAAAACTATAGGTCCCTCTAATTAGACTACATGTCATCACTTTTTCAAAAAAAAAACACTCAAACTTTATGGAGTAAAATTCAAACACTCTCAAACTTTAGGGAGTAAAATCCAGTCACCCCAAAAATATAGGGGGTAAAATCTAAATTCTAAAACGTTAAGAAGTAAAATCCAAATACCCTCAAATGTTAGGAGGTAAAATCCAAATTCTAAAATTTCAGGATGTAAAATTCAATTACTCCCAAATTTTAGAAGTGTAATTTGCAATTTACCTTTTAATTTTCAAATATCATTGCACAATGGCATTTTTGTAAATATTTTAAAAACTTAAGGTCCCTCTTATTAGACTACATGTCATCACTTTTTCAAAAAAAAAACACTCACACACACACATACCAAATCCACAATTATATTTTTTCACTTTTGAAAAGACGTTATTAGAAATATAGTACCAAACACATTTTTTGTATAATGAGTACTTAAATATATATTTTCGCAATACTTTTTAAATTACAGTTTTTACATGGTCAAGCTATTCTAGATATTGGAAGCCCCTGAAGGACCACTAACCCGGAAGGAGGAAGAGTTGACTGTTAGACAATGCTTTGATGATAACCATACGTGGAGGCCTTCAAGCATCTCCTTTGAACTTCCTGCAAGTGTGTTAAATACCATTAAGGCCACTCCTTTCTCTTTTGTAAATCAAGAATGTGATAGTCTCATGTGGGCATACTCTAATAATGGATTATTCTCTATCCAAGCTGCATATCTTCTTGCAAGGGGTTTAAACCCCTTGAACCCGGATACTTTGTCCTTTAAATGGGTTTGGAAGTATGAAACTTTGCCAAAGATCCAATTCCTTATATGGCTGTGTCTTCATGATAGTCTTCCTATAGCACAAGTGTTGGGTTCAAGAGGTTTAAGCCTTGATCCTTTGTGTAAAATGTGTTACAAGCATAATGAATCTATTGAGCACTTATTCAGGAGCTGTGAAGTTGCTCATCAGTTCTGGTCACAGCTGCAAGTGCCCTATTGCACCATGAATTCATTCACCCTGCCCTTTAAAACTTGGCTGGAAATCAATTGTAATGATGGTATGAATGCCTCTGTGAAAGGGATTCCTTGGAAGGTGCTGTTTCCTATGGGTTTGTGGCATCTATGGACTCACAGAAATAATTTCCTCTTTAGGACTGGTGTTGTGGATTCCCAGTTTTAGAGAAAATGTATCCAAGCCGGTACTGAGTTTTTTGCCATTGGTTTTGCTTCTAAGATCAAACAACAAAAAGCCATTGTTCCTGTGGGTTGGGAGAAGCCACCGAGGGGTTGGTTGAAACTAAACACCGATGGTTCAGCAATGAGGAATCCAGATAGAGCCGGTGGAGGGGGTTTAATTAGAAATCATGATGGGGCTTGGCTGAAGGGGTTTGCTAGAGGCCTTGGGTTCACTAATAGTGCCTTGGCTGAGCTTTGGGCACTTAGAGATGGGCTGCTGCTAGCCAAGGAAATGGGCATTCAGCAACTTATAATTGAACTTGATGCTTTGAGCATTGTTATTCTAATGAACAATGAAACTGAAAATCTCTTAATGGAGCCTCTCTTATCTGATTGCAGGAGCCTCTTGAAGGAAATTCCAAACAAGCGCGTGATCCATGCCTTCCGGGAAGCAAACCAATGCGCTGATGCATTGGCTAAATTAGGAGTGCAATCTTTGTATAGTTTTGTTACTTTTGTTAGCCCACCGTCTGTGGTGGAAGATATATTAGCTTTTGATAAGACTAATTTATGTTGTAATAGACTTGTGAATTCCTAAGTAATGATTAAGCTTGTTTTACCACAAAAAAAAAAAAAAAAAAAAAGATATTGGAAGCTTCCTAGCATGTTCGGTCCCGTTAAGAAAAGGTCAAGGTCATTGTGGATTCTAAGGACTAGTGTAGCCCCTAAGGCTTCACCTTCATGAGTAGACACTTTCTACTTTCACTTTCACATGGCTTGCCGTGGGACCAATTCGATCAAATCATTCATCCAAATAAAAATTGGATCAAATCCGGTGTGGTCTAATAAATTGTCAGATTCTAATAATTTACGCCTTAAGTTTCTGCGTATGCAACTCTGCGGTGCCTGATGGCATGCCGATTGCTGTTTCTTTTGTGTAAATTCCGTTCATTTTTAAAAAAAAATTTACCAGTGTGCCATACAACTATAAAATACTGACAGTTGAACTTTTTGCTTGGAAAACGTCAGTTGAGCTATTGGTAGATACAAACAAATACTTTGAAAAAAACAAAGAAATAAAAAGACAAGAAATGAAATTTAATTTTGGTTGTTTTCGAGATGAATCACTTTTTTTTTTTTTTTTTGAGAAGACCAGAGGAATCACTTTGATGCATGCGTGATAAGTACAAAATAAAATAAGTGATAGGTGTGTTTGGATACTACTTATTTTGTTGAAATTGAAAAATTATTGCTGAAAATACCATAGATAAAGGTAAAAGTTAGTTGAAATAGTACAGTGGGACCATAAATAGTGCCAAAAAGTACAGTGAAATCATAAATAGTAACAAAAATAAGCTAAATAATGAAATAATTTTAATTTTTAATCTCTACTCAAACGCGCACAAAGTTAGATTTGACAAGCCACTTGCAAAAATCGTAAAACAAATTTATACTTGCAGTTCTTTTTATATAATTTTTTTTAAAGTAACATTTTTTGTTTACACTAAAAAAATAAAAGGTAATTATACTCATTTTTCTTGAAATTTGAGAGAATGACACTTCATCCCAAATATAAAAAGAAAAAACACTCACCTCCCTTGAGGATTGAAGAAATTAACACTCCCTCCTCTTCTTTGTTTATGTTAGTAATGAAATATTCTAAATCTTTCTTCAAAATTTTTAATTAAAAAAATTCAATTCATAATTGAAAAATATTTTTTCTTTTTTTCTTTTTCAGAAAAGTTTAACAAAATTTTGACGGAAATGCCATGATTGAATAAATTTGAAACATGGAGGACTGAAATGAATTCTAAAGAAACTTAGAGGGTTGGTTTTGCATTTTAGTCAAAGTTTAACCATATTTAGTAAAAAAGTAACTTATAAATTTAGAACAAAAAAGCAAAATTTATCAAGTATCAAAATACTTGTACCGACAAATCTCTCCTTAACCAGTTGAAAAAAGAAAAAGAAAAAAATGAGGAAAATTCACACATAATATTTTAAAATACACCTTTATTTAAAAATTTATTTTTAGAAACCTGCCCTTAAGCAAATGACAGGTTAGTTCGCAAAATTTTTAATACTAATTTAACAAACTTTGGTCAATTGGATGTCTAGGAAGGAAAGTGTTTTTTTTCCCTTCAAGTTTGGGATGGTGTGTTACTTTCCTAAATCTCAAGGGAGGGTAGTGTAATTATCCCAAAAAATAATAATTAAATTTGTTTTTGAAATTCCCAACAATCTAGGTTCAACAAAAATAAAGTAATATTACCTTCATAATATTTTTATAACAAATCTTAGGTGGTAAGTTATTACTTGTTTTAAACTAAATGTACCGTTGACATCACTTTTTTATCCATTAATAACAACTTGTCATCTAGGATTTTTTTTGAAGATATTGTAAACGTAGTATTTCTCACAAAAATAATCTTGGTCCTCCAAAAAACTTATACTTATCAAGATGGTGTGAGTTCACTTTGCATCTCTCTCTCTCTCTCTCACACACACACACACACACACACACACGCACACATACTTTCTTCATTTTTCTATTCTCTATTATCATTTTAGACTCTTTTTCACTTCATTACTCTCATCTCAACATTTTCGGTTCCCATTTTTTGTCTTTTCATTTTGTTAGTAGAAGGAAATTGTAAAATTTTATGTGTGTATATATATATTGGTAATGTCAATATCTTTAAGCTCTTTTTTATTAAATTTTGTATAATTTAAATTTCTTAATGATTATTCTAAAAAAAAAAAAAATTCTAGAAACACCATTGTATATGACTCATACAAAATGGACTTAAACTAATAACTAAAAAGGAGGACAGACCCAAGTTTATGCACCAAGAAACGCACTTAATTATAAACCATTTAACTAATATACATAATAGTTTGTTCATGAGCGTTTTAAGAGCAGATTTTGTTCATGAACGTTTGACAATATCTTTTTTTCTTTCTTTTTTTCCTGAATGTTTGACCATATTATAATTGAACAACCTGTATAAATAAATAAACAAATGCTTGATTGTTGGAACTATAGTTGTCACTTGTAAGTATCGTACAATATGCGATACGTCTCATATCATATATGAAAAGTTATGTATTGTAAGGGTTTATCATAAGTACTCCTGAATCGTTCAATACATAAGTGTGTATCATATGAATCGTATCATATCATTGAATTGTACATATCATACAAAAAATAGACATATGAATTTAAAATGAGTTTTTTTGTTGTTAAAATTTGTGATTTTATTTGATTTAAACAAGTTGTTAGACTTTTTTTAACACAAAATTATTGGGATAATTAATAGAGTACAATAAAATAACATGTCCATGAGTCCCCCCCCCCCCCCAATTTCTTCTACAATATTTGGACTACACACTTGACACTTCGTTTTTATATTTGCAAATTTATTTTATATGTCATAAATAATGTACTAAATACAAATATAATTAATTTTTATTTCGTTATTATTGTATAAATTTAAGAAGCTAAAATTCCAAGAAAAAATATAAAGGAAAAATTATTAGAATAAAAGAACAATAAAATGGATAGTAAATGTTGATAATGATGAAAAAAAATGTCAATGAAGAAATAATTTTGCAAGATAATGAACATGATGATAATGATGACTTAAATGGAGTTTATATATATATATATATATATATATACAAGATAAAAATTATACTCTAACTTAATCTAAGTATATATGTTTGTAAAACTCTCTCTTGGAGATTTGAATCTCGGCCCTTACCCACACCCCACAAGCACTTATAGTTGTAAAATGACCATCGCGCCAAAGGTGTGTGATGATATAACTTAAATGGAGTTGATTAGGCAAGATAATGAAAAAAATTATTGTTTAGGCTTACATATCATGTATTATTGCTTCTGAATTTAATTAATTTGAATGTATATGTTATAAACATACGTTAAATTGATTTATTTAATTATCTTTGTTAAATAGTATTACATAAGTAATAATTAAATTGGTCATTAATTGAATATATTCCAAATGGAGTTATAATGAATATACCTTTTATATATGTATATCTATAGTTTTATATAATTTTATTATATGTTTTTGTATCTTATGATATATGAAAAAAAAAAATATATATATATATATATATATTTGTAGGAACTGATATAAAAAATAAAAAAAAAAATTGACAATTTTGATTAAAATAGTGGAGTAATGTAAATAAACATACGAAAAGAGCCACACCAAAACTTTTAGGGTATTATATATCATTGTTACAATTTTCCTTTTCAATTCATAGTTCATTTATTGACCACCCCACCCCCCCCCCCCAAAAAAAAAAAGAAAAAAAGAAATCATATTGGTCAAAATTCTGCAAATTGCAAGTTCTGAATGGCCCTAATTAATAACTATCAATTTAACGATTCAGATGAAGTTTCTCAAAAAAAGTTACAATTAGCCAAATAACTAATATATTTTCAGTTTCGCTCCGCTGACACTATATCTTTTGTTTTTGTTGCAGGGACCAATTAGATACACAAATTTTTAATATGTGTCTGTTTGTGTTTTGCTCGTCTTCATTTTTGTTTTTAGTAATTATATTATTATGATTTATGATGATTAGATATCATGTTAAGAGTCTTGTAATTCAATTAACACATCTTAGTATTTGTAACGGAAACATTCGATATTCAAATTCTTCCAAGGGCTGAACTAGAGGGAGCAGAACTTTAGGGTGGTTAGGTTTCAATCGATAGTGGTGGGTTTGCTGTGGGGGTGGTTGGTCACAAAGCCACATGGATCAAAGTAAAGCTTTTCTTCTTGCTAAGGTCTGTGAATATGGGGGTTTGGTTAAGTGGATGTTTTAATTGATTAGGTTTGGTTTTGGATTAGAATTTTGAGTTAAGAGGCTAATTTTTTGTCATAGTTCTTGATTTCATTATCTGTGATTTGATTTTAAATCTTTAAATTTTAACTTTGTTGGGTAATTTAGACTCCGGTTGATAGAATTAACAAATTAATTTTAAAACCAAGTTGTTAATTAGATCTATTATGAATAATTTTTGTTCAAACAAACAGAAATCAATATCATGTCAATATCATGCATAGCGGAATAGTAAATAAGACAAGATATGATAACCCATGAAAACCAATAAAACAAACTAGTTTCACAGTAAAAAACCTGGGGGGAAACCTTTCCAAAAAGAAATCCACTATAGTAAAAAGAAGTTTCAGATCTAGTACAAAATATTTGTCCCTAAATTCTACAAACCCAGTAGATAGACTTACAGTAGAAACCTTCTGTTGGAAATATTTTAGTGAATAAACAAGTTTTGATACAAAAAATAATATCCCAAATAATTAGCAAGAACATAAAATAAGAAGGAGTTTAGAACAATCTCACAATGCTATAGAATCACGCTGCGAAAGCGTTGTCCTTAAAGGTTGATTCGTGCCACTCAAAGTAAAACTTGGTGCGATTGGTTCTCTTGGCCAAACAACCTCCCAGGATTAGACTATAGTGTCGACCTTTGTGATGTACGCACTTCCACTCACAAAAGGTTTAAGAACAACCCTCTATTGCCTTTCCTTAGAACAAATATTCTTGTAGAAAAAATATGTGAGAGAGAAAGATAGTAGACTTGTGTATTTCTAAAATATAGAGTAGTAAAAAAGACCTCTTTAGAAAGTATGTTATGATGAGTATTATATAGGCTACTTATGAAGATAATAGTTTATAGTTATTGGTTACTAATAACCCTTAAAAACCCAACGGCTATATTATCAATTATTGCCTAACGGCTATTTTACTCATAAATTTCCAACGGTTAGAAAATAAATAAGAATAAAAGTGATTGGAACACACACCCATACCAACACCTTCTACCGCTTCAAAACCTTTGAACTCTTCAATATATGAACGCTCCACCTACAATCACAATTATAACCTCCACTTGACTTCAAGAACCTCTTAAAGGTTTTCTTCACAGTAGCAAGCCTATAGTGATTGCTATAACTTTAGCTTCTTCGCTAATGGAATTTTCAAATCTACTTTGAAACTCTTTGGTTTGGTGAAATAGAGAAAACTTGGTTACAAAACCCTAGCCGCATAAACGAAGTCTCTCTCTCTCTCTCTCTCTCTCTCTCTAAAAATCCTTCCAATAGATGGCTTATAATGTCCTTTAAATTCTGGCTCAAACGGATCTCAATACGAGTTTCAAATGAATAAGTTATGGGCTTTTTCGCGTTACCAATTTTTGCTGATCTGCAACGCTCGATTGATTGAGCTTGTGTCGAGACTTCTATCAAGGAAACAGTAAGTTTCGAGCTTCTATTGAGTGGTATTGAGCTCCTATCGAGCTCCTATCGAGCTACTATCGAGGTACATATTGAAAAAGTGCTAAAAATATGTTTTGCTTGACATTTTCTTGAGCAAACTTTTGTCTTCAACTTGGTCTTCAATTACAACTTTAAAACACATCAAAACTCAATAAAAGACACATAATTTGGCATGGTTTGACAATACCAAAACATATGACCCTAACAAACTTGATTTGTTGTGTTTTCCTCATCATTAAGTTTTGCTTGTTGGTTCTATTCAAGCATTTTTTTTTTTTTTACTTCTTGTTTGTTTACTAAGAAAGTTCTTGTTTTTCACACACACACACACACATGTATATATATTATTTAATCCAAATCAAAGAAAAAGAAGAGAGAGTGTCAGAGAGAGGGATGAGAGGTGAGTTAATAGAGTTATAGTTTGTTTGGACTTAAGGACTGACATGGTCAGTTTTGAAATGTTTTGGATCTAGTTGGCATTAGTTCAAACATCAGGGGTAGTTAGTGAAATTTACCCTTTATTTTTTCATACGTATGTCAATTTACTCAACAATCATAGATATTTTTTCATATTTTAAAATCGCTATATAATTTTTTTCATTCTTAATATTCTAACAATCAAAGTAAGTGATTAATCTAAATACCTAACTTTTAGACATCAAATTTGATTCACTGAAATGATGAAATATAAACAAACCTAAAAGTATTAAAAATATAGCAATATACCTACAAAGTTGTATGCACATTTCATTGGCTTATTCTTAAAAAATATGTAGAATTCAACATTTCTTTCTCTCTTTCTTTTAGGTCTTTAAAATTTGGGTATAATAAATTTAAAATTTAATATTATGATCGAGATGGTGGAGATTAAAAAAAAAAAACTGGATCGGACTTTAGTACCATATAAGGAAATTTAAGTAGTTTTTAATTTTTTATTTATTTTGTGTATAATATGGGAACCATTAATGATTAATGGAATAATGCCGTGAGGAAAGAAAAAATTGGGATAAGAAAAAAAAAATCCATAAATCTTGCAATTTTGGTGAAAAAGATAAAAACTAAAAAGAAAAAAAAAAGTGGGACAAGAAAAATAAATTGCCGTGAATTTTTTCATTTGGATGAAAACAAGGTAAACACAAATCAGAAAAGTTCGGTTGCGTACTTGTATGCAACAATTGTTGCATAATAAGTTATACGATAGTAAAAAGAAAGTAATATGTATTCAAGGGTTATATACAATAATCAAATAGACCCTTTTAGCTAGATACTTGTATTTATTTTATTTTATTATTTTTTGCTTCTACATAATACTCTATGGAGCTAAACTTTTTCTAAAAACTAGAAGGAAAAGTCCTTGGGTGAGTAGCTGGGGGGAAGACTTTCAAGACAGGTTGGACATATAAGTAAAACACTTCTAGGACTCCGAGGGTAAACTGTCCCCCCCCCCCCCCCCCCCACCCTCTCTCCCCCCACAAAAACAAAAAACAACGCCTCAGTTGCCAGTTGTAATGCAGTGATTCTTTCCTTTTTCCTTTTTTTCTTTTTTTAAGTCCAAGTAAACCCCTATCAAAAAAAAAAAAAAATTCCAAGTAAACGATTGGATGAAATGGGTAATTAGCCATAATTTCCCAACCATTTAGTTAGTAGTTTTAGTTCCCAAACTATATTATTTACTAGTATCTCGAGTCTTTTAGACTCGATTTTGGACTATAAATCGAGCATCAAAAACTCGATTTCTATGCTCTAATTACTTCCGATGTGGCATTTTTTTCCATGTGGTGACTACATGGAAATCGAGTCTTAGAGACTCAATTTATAACCCTTATAAATAAAAACAAATCAGAGAGGAACACTAGAACATCAGAGAAGAAAGCAGAGAAAAAAAAACACCAGAAACAGAAAGAGAGATCGAGATCGAAGTGGGTGGCTTCAGATCGGCTTCAGACCACCGTGTGCGACCCAGGCAGACCCAGGCCACGCGAGCCCCAGGCTGCACAAGCCCAGGCCGCGTGAGCCCCAGGCTGCACGTGACCCAGCTCTTTCTCTCCCTCTGAGCTCTTTATCTCCCTCTGATCTGAGTCTTTAGGATTGGGATTGATGTGTTTGGGATTTCTTAAATTTGTTTTTGGGCATTTCGGCTTGTCCATGAGACTTAAAATTTTTAAAATTTTTTTTGGGTTAGAAATCAAGTCTTAGAGACTCAATTTCCAAGTAGGTGCCACGTGGAAAAAATACCACATCAGACGTGATCAATCCATAAAAATCGAGTCCCAAAAACTCGATTTATAGGTTCTAAATTGAGTCTTTTAGACTCAAGATGCTAGTAAAAAATATAGTTTCGAAACCTTAACTACTAACTAGATAGTTGGGAAAATTAAATTAGTTACCCAAATTCCCCTAAATGATTTAACAAAATTGCGCGGAAAGTGCGGAAAAATATCTTGTCTAGCAATAGTTTTCTTTTTAGGTATTGTTCTTGGTATTTACAAAGGCTGGGTATATGGTTTGCTTAGTTGAACTTTAAAAGTCGAGTACAAATTTTCTATCCCATTCTTTCTACTCCAATATATACTTTACAAATAAAAATATGTCACATGTCCATCTAATTTATTAAATGCAAAATTTATGCCTTCTATTATTTCAATTTTTTAAAATAAATAAATAAATAACCCATCATATTTATGTAATTGAAATAATAGAATACATAAATTTAGCATTTAATAAATTAGATGTACATGTGGCATGTTTTTATTTGTGGAGTATATAGTAGAGCAGGAAGAATGGGACAAAAGATTTGGACTCGTAAAAGACACTCATAAATTAAATGGCTGTGCAATTTGTATTGCAAATTGCTTTCTTTCTTCTGCTGACATATGGATTAATAGAAGAAGTAGTTGCAGCATCACTAGCTATTGCAAAAACCGGTTGTATAGATAGGTGTGAAAATATTTCAATTCCATATCCATTTGGAATCGGAACTGTAGATTGCTACATGGCCAACTGGTTCGAAATTGTTTGCAATAAAACAAATGTCACTGCTAAAGCCTTTCTACCAAGTATTAGCATGGAGGTGTTGGAAATTAATATTAGGATACGTTTGGATACCGCTTATTGCTGAAAACTAAAAACTAAAAACTAAAAACAATGTAACAAAATACTACCTTCATTCCAGTTTGTTTGTTCTATATTTTATTTTGGGATGTCTCAAAATATTGTCATTTGAAAAGAAAACTAACTAACATATTAAAAAAATCAATTTAATTGGAACACCTTTTTTTTTTTTTTGAGAAAACTATTGGAACACCTTTTTAGTTGCCTCATTAAGAATAACTATTTTTAAAAAAATTGATAAATTTATTTAAGGGTAATTTTGTAAACTTATAAATTTTTATAAGACAGACAAAACAATAAATGATATTCCCTTAAAAAGTTTGACTTTTCAAACAAAACAAACAAATTAAGACTGAGGGAATAATTTTTAAATTTGTAAATAATGCCATGAGATCCAATTTTAATGAAAATTTTATTAAAAAATATTTATAAGTCCCATAAACAGTACAGAACTCACAATCCAAAAACACCACTAAAAAACCGTACAAAACACACTTTCCAAACAAGTATTTGATAAACTGTAAATGATTGGTAAACCCTTAGATGTTTATCTTTCTTTTTCTTTTTTGGTTGCCACGTAATTTTGTACGTAGCCAAACTTTTTCCAAAAACTAGAAGGAAAAGTCCTTGGGTAAGTAGTTGGGAGAAGATTTTTTTTTTTTTTTTTTTTCCTCCGAGAAGTGCTTTCCAAGGTAGGTAGGACAAATTTAAAAATTACTCTCTCTGTGTCTATTTGTTTGTTCTATTTAAAAAATCAATTTTTTTAAGGGAATATCATTTATTGTTTTGTCTGCCTAATAAAAATTTATAAGTTTACAAAATTACCTTTAAATAAATTTATCAACTTTTTTAAAAAGAGATATTCTTAATGAGGCAACTAAAAAGGTGTCCCAATTAAATTGATTTTTTTAAATATTACTTAGTTTTCTTTTCAAATGACAATATTTTGAGACATTCCAAAATGAAGTATAGAACAAACAAACTGGAACGAAGGTAGTATTTTTCTACAATTTTTTTAGTTTTTAGTTTTCAGCAATAAACGGTATCCAAACATACCCTAATATTGATTTCCAGCACCTCCATGCCAATATTGGGTAGAAAGGCTTTAGCAGTGACATTTGTTTTATTGCAAACAATTTCGAACCAGATGGCCATGTAGCAATCTACAGTTCCGATTCCAAATGGATATGGAATTGAAACATTTTCACACCTATCTATACAACCGGATTTTGCAATAGCTAGTGATGCTGCAGCTGCTTCTTCTACTAATCCATATGTCAGCAGAAGAAAGAAAGCAATTTGCAATACAAATTGCACAACCATTTAATTTATGGATGTCTTTTATGAGTTCAAATCTTCTGTTTCATTTTTCCTGTTTCACTATATACTTCACAAATAAAAACATGTCATATATCCATTTAATTTATTAAATGTTAAATTTATGTCTTCTATTATTTTAATTTTCTAAAATAAATAAATAACTCATCATACTTAGGTAATTGAAATAATAGAAGGCATAAATTTAGCATTTAAGACTGCATAAATAAGAGTGGTGATGGTGTGAACATCTCTGGAACTCCTTATTTCTTCTCGTCATACCGGAATAAATTTGTTTCGGTTGGTTGCGACAACTTGGTCACAATGACTGGTCTTGACTCTATGGTGGTGGTTGGTTGCAAGACGGATTGCAATAATCAAAAGCTGAAATATAAACGAGGTACATGCTCGGGGTTCAACTGCTGCCAGACCACAGTCCCTTATGGGATTCAACTACTAAATGTAACTTTCATGAGTACACAGAGAAATAATTGTAAACATGCCTTCCTAGCAGAGACACAATGGTTAAAGAAAACAGATCTCTCTAACCATTTTCTATATTGGGATTACGTTCCTGTGGTGCTGGAATGGACAGCATCTAACTTTACTACCTTTGATTTCAACGAGACACGTGCACGGCATTTAGATTGGGATTATACAAGTTACGGGGCCAAGTTCTATTATTGCCTTTATGGATACGAAGGAAATCCTTATCTTTTACCAGGATGCCAAGGTAAACTTCAATTACCAACACCTGTGATTTTCCTATATACATATCTATAGTCATCTGGATTTTACTGACATGCCTACTTTTGACTCATAGATCACTCTACGCTCTTGAGCTCTACATAATTTTTATTTTTATTTTTTAAGCTATATATAGATTCAGTACGATTAAGGTTGCGTTCGGTAATACTATTGCAAATTAATTTTAAATTCTAGTAGTTTGCTTTTTTAACAGAAAATTCTTTTGTGCTTAGTAATTAAAGTACGTGAACTATACCATATATTACACCTATGTATGTATTTATTAATAAAAACTCTCATTTAATTACTGTAAAAAACAAAAATATTGTGAAAAATACAAATTTTTTTATAACCTTTTTTTTTTTTTTAGAAACACACCTTTTTTTTTTATTTCTAAACTTATTAAACATGTATTGAATGTTTCTTGTATTATACTTACAAAAATACTCCAACTTAATTAAATTTCAATTCTTTTATCCGCCGTATAATTACTAATTTTGTTAAGGCGTTTTGTTTTATATATATATATATATATATATATATATATATAACAATTAAAATATCAATACTTAATATTTTTAGTTCCATATGCTTTATTTATTTATTTATTTTTTTTTTTGAGTAACCGGCCTGGAAGCCCAGGCAGGGCTTTTATTCCAATAAAAAACCATTAAACAGAGTCAGCAAAAGCCAAGGAAGTAATTTCCCTGGGAAAGTCTTCTAACCAAACTTGGGACACTGAACCTACTCTAGCCTTCTTAGCAAGGAAGTCTGCTACCTTATTACAAAGACGGGAAACATGACTGAATTCACAAAAAAGAAACTGGGATGTTTGTTGAATAACATCATCAAGGATATGTCCATACACGGATTGATCTGCTTGACCATGTTTGAGGGCCTGAACAATGATCGCGGAGTCACCTTCGAATACTACCTCGCTGATGCCAATCTCCCTGGCCAGATGCACAGCTTGACGACATGCGAGAGCTTCCACTTCCTCCACCGTTTGCGGCAGTGGTATGCGTCTTGAGAGGGCACCAATCACTGCAGCATTAGAATCTCTAATCACCACTCCAATTCCAGCCGCATTGATGTTGTTGAACACGGCTCCGTCGTAGTTAGCTTTAAACCGTGGGTGATCTGGAGGTCGCCACTGATGCGTTGTAGGCAGTTGGTCTATATTAAACATCAACAACTTCATGTTTTATTATAATCTTGAAACTTTTTCATTTATTAAAATTTTTCTATAATTAGATCTTATATTGCCATATATAATCTATATAGTGGATTAAAAATATCATTTGAAAATATAATAAAATAAGCCGATAAATACTTTTTTTTGGCTACATAAGTACGTAAAGACATTCTAGCCTCTAAGCACACACGTGAGGCTTTTTTATTTTTTGGGTAAGGGTTAATTTAGAGTATTTATTATAATTTGGGATTAATACACTTTCCAATCACAAAACAAAATCTAGAGATGTGATGAGTATTATGTGTGGTGAAATAATTTTTTATCACGCGCATACTCAGAGGCTAATTATTACTTAAATATGTTCATTTTCTATTTATTTTCATAACATCAATTTGCAAAAAAATCATTTTTACTCACGTGCATCCCTCGTGTTTTTTAAAGCATGCTAAAATACTTACATTTTTTTTTTTTTTTTGGGTGGTCTTTAAAGCATTTATATCAACTCAAGTATATGACTTCACTGTGAATGATTCTAGTCCAGTCCCCATTTAAATTCACACAATAATAGAAATGACACATGAGCCTATGTTTAGTAACAAGTAGATTGATATTGGGTCGGATCAGGTCGGGTTTACTGTGACCCGAAACCCAACCCGATAGAAATCGGGTTTGACTGTCTGAAACCCGACCCAACCCAAAAAATCGGGTCTGTAATTGGGTCGGTTTTCCGGGTCTCGAGTCGGGTCTTTTTTTTTTTTTTTTTTTTTTTTTTTTTTTTTTTTTTTTTTTTTAAACGGGAAGTAAGGGTTGCTATTGGGCCATCTCTAGTTCAGCTTTTGGATACTTTGTTTGACTGTTTAGATTTTCCTGTCCTTGCCTAAAGTGGGTCATTTCTTTTGAATGAATTTGCTCATTCATCAATAAATAAATAAAAAATCATTCTTGGGTTTTAAGATTAGTATTATCCTAAGCAAATTGGCAACAAAAAATGAAATTTACATATCAATAAAAGGCAGAATATGTTGGAGAATAATACAGAATATGTTGTTCTGCAAATTGGTCCTTAGGCTGTGCAAAGCATTTTGACTGAAAAGCAACACCTAGTGACATGGGTTCCCATGAAAAAGTGAATAAAATAAATGTTCTTCTAGGATCAATCAAGCTTTCTATCATGCTGTTCCCTGAAGTCTGGGTGTCCAAATCGAGCTGAAAATTATAAGCTCTAAGTGAAACAATTTGGTTAGCTTCTCTAATGCTAGAATTAAGAAATGGTGGCTGTGTTGGTTGAGGAATGTCTTGACTATGAGTTTAGCATTTTCACAACTACTAGCATTGATGGCCTCAGTTCTGCAGATGCTTGTACACAAAGTAAGCCTATTTGAAGTAATTGAGATGCTTCCACTTCTTGAAAATTAGCTTCTAATTCTGGATCAACTGCTTCACATGGCCTACCTGCTACATAAAGATTCCAAACCTCTAAAAAAAGGGGGAAAAAAAAAAAAAGGCTTTGTCAAGATTTTAGACTTATGAAGAGAATTGGTAAATTGGTCCTTAGGCTGTGCAAAGCATCACCTGTCTCTTCTGCAAGTAACATGAATAACATATCATATGATCTTTTCTTAAAGAGAAAAATACAGTTGGAAAGGTAGCTTCAACTCACTAAGAACACTGAAACAAATAGGTTTTCGGTATCCAACTAAAATCTTAAGAAAATATGCTAGAAGATACAGCATCTATACAAATAATTGCTAAAAAATCCCACGATCAAAAATACTTTTAAAATTTCCCAATTCAGTTTAAGCCAAGAAATATATAGCAAAAGCATGAAAAACATACTTTTCATTATAGGATTTGTAATGATATCACTACATGAATGTGTACAGGAAAAGCTTTAAATGCACCACAAAAGAACTGTACAGCTGTCAATGCTTTCAGTGCATAGATTTTGTACATAACATACACCACTGGTTGAAATATTTTGAACTAACTCCATATCAGATGCTTCATCCATAACGACAATCAGAAAAAGAGAGAAAATAACACACTCATAGAGTCCAAAACAGTTCCTTTTCTGTTTTGTTTGAATACAGAGTACAAAAACAATTGCTATAATCTAAACAATACCACTTAAATTGAAGCACATAATCAAAAATAGAGACCACATACAAAAACCAACAATGAAAACTATATCAAAATTTAGAACAAAGTCCACGACCTTTACCAATGAATCCCATGATCTGTAAAAAGCACTGATAAATGCAAAACCCCATCTCTCACACTCAACACCAATAACAAAATTCAAAGCCCCATTAAAGAATGTTTCAATCTTTATATACCAAGGACCAAAAAAGTGAAATACCTAGATGGCAAAACCGATCAAATCAAGCATTAGAACAAGAATTACACAAACACAATCACAAATTAGGCCAAAATAACCAAAACCCATCAATGTTTTGGACATTCAAAACAAACCCAGATAATATTTTCAACACAAAAAGACATACTTTCAAACTCTTGACCATAACCATAAAAAAGCTGTGCTGAGTACCCATCTACTCAAAATTATTACTTTGAATACAAACACAGTAACAGTAGCCAATCAACAAAAGACAAAGAAACTATTAAGAAATACAATAATCACATAAGTAATTCAATTAACTTAAACATACCCATTTCCACTACCAACACAAAAAAAAAACAAAAAGTTTTTTTTTTTCTTAGTTTGCCAAAAAAAAAAACCCATATCCAGAAATTAAGAAACAAAGATCAAAGCAAAAGAAAAACACTAAAAGAATAAGAGCAAGTTTATGAATATCAAAACAAACCTTCCATGTTAGCTGAAATCAAGCATAATGGAGAAAGCAGGAAGATCAAGAAGAGTGGAAGAAAAGCCATAACAAAGTTCCCTTCCATTACTCTCCCTTTCTCTTTTAGTAAATCTCTCTCAGATCCAAATGGTATCCCGCGCCCACCATCACAAACAACCTCCTACACAAAACCCAGCTCCCAAATCTCACATAACAACAACCAAAAACCCGATCTAATAAAAAAATATTATCTTTAGCAAAACCCAGAACACCCGTTGGAGTGAAAAGCATAGAGAAAACAAGAACTACACATACCTAGCACTGTAGAACAGATCTGGCGGTTTGAAACTACAAAACTCCAACTGGGTTTTTGTTCTTGTTCAAAGAGAGAACAAAAAACTGTAGGAAAATCCAATACCGTGTATAATGAGTGAAGAGAGAGTAAACCCAGAAAGCAAAAAAAAAAAAAAATTGAAACTTGAAGGCTTTAGCCACAAACCCAGATAGAATATATGAAAAAAAAATTGAAACTTGAAGGCACTCAGATTGAACTCATCCATAAGTACATAAACCCATTATTGAATCGGGTTCAGACTATCACACACACAAACACAACAACACTATCCAAAATCTAAAACCAAACACAAAACGAGAAGGATGACTTACACAGATAACTGAGGCCATGAGGGAGGCGGAGAGCTGAGGGAGACAGAGAGAACAACAACAGCGTTAGGTCTTTTTCAAAAGAAAAAATCGGGTTCAGACAAGTGTACTTATATGACCCAACACCCGACCTGAAACCGACCCGAACCCGAAAATAATTCGGAATTAAGACCCGAAACCCGACCCGAATGTTCTCAGACCCACCCAATACCTGTCGATTCGGGTCGGGTCAGGTTGGATTTTCGGGTGGGCTGGGTCCTTGCTTAGTCCTAGTAACAACATAACCAAAAACACAAATTTGCCATCATAATTCAATACCCCACTGCCTAAAAAACCAATTAAGCTTTATAAATCAATAAATAAATGAACATAGGCAATTATGGAATATAACAAAATCTAAATATTGTAAAGCTTACCAAAAGATAGTAATGCCATTTCATGAACCGATAGTATATCCATTGGAGAGGAACAAAAATTACATAGAATAAGCAATACACATAGGGAATATCTTGGGGTCCTGACCTAGAAATATCAATAAAAAAAAGAATCACATAAGCAATTGGTGTATTTAAAGCTTTCTTTGAGTCAAAACAATTCTACTTACTCGCTCCCAATAAATAGCAAAACGCGCCAAAAGCAAGCACCCCCAAAAGATGTGTCACCTACACATCAAAACACAAATCACAATTGTAGGAGCACAATTTTAATGGCCCAATCCTTGTTGATAAAGTCTTGGTCCAAAAAGTCCCACACAATGAATTTCTGTAGAGTATGGGCTGAAGAACTTGGTTCCAGTTAGCTTAAACGGTTTGTTGCATGGGTTGTGGAAATACAGAAAGAAGAACGAAAAAAGATAGACATGAAGAAAAATCCCTCTTAAGTGATCAGGTTTAAAACTTCATTCATAGACATATATCAATACAGTAAAATTTCTCCTATCTTCCTCCTCTCCACTTTTTTCCGTCCCCTTCTCTTGGGGGACTCTTACATATTATATAGGCCCTCTCCCATCATCTGGGCTTTACACTTGTTGATCATCCAAACCCCTACTTGAGCACCTGTCCCCTCAGACACCCTTATCAATTCTTTGTGAGTTGCAGTGGCCAAGGTAGCACTGTTCAGGGGTCTTTTCCTCATTAATGCGGCTAGGAGAGTAGTTGTGATGCATTTAATGTGGTGGTGGCAGCCTTTGCTGAGATATTTCAGGTTTCCTTCCTTTTTACGTATTTGGAGGATGGACTACAGGGGCTGGGACGTACCTTTGATCCGGATTTTGCAATTTTCGAGGAGGAATTACTCCTCGGACGTGTTCTCTTTGCCCCAGTGGGCTTAAATAAGGATTGCCTAGGCCGCGATGTCTCCTCGAACAAACTGGTCCTCGGACGGGCCCAAGGCCCAGCCAATCAATTATTTTGGGCCGGTCCCCACAACAGTAATATACTAAGATCCGATCCATATATTAATACATCCAATTAATTATTTTTAAAAAATTAAAAAATAATACTAATAATAATAAAAAGCTTGAAAAACAAAAAGACCACCTTGTTAATGAACCTTGGAGAGGATCTCCTTCGTCTGAACCGCTTGTTTGACAACAGCTTTTTTGTTTGAGCCACTTTCTACAACAACAGAAAAAACCAAACATACCCATATCGTAAAAACGAATGAAATTCACAACCCAACGTTCAAAGACAATAAATTTCACAGATTAACAACCATAGAGTACCTTAGACCGGTCCACTATCTTCTGCTTCACCTTCTGAAACGAATCTTCATTCATGTACTCCATAGTCTCTTCGTTGCTCAATATTCTTTTGTTGAAAAAAAAAAACTGTGTTTTTAATTTTTATTTTGAAAATTTAATTTATAAGTGAATAAATTAATTTGAAAATTAATAGAAGAGTGGTCCTATTTTTTAGATAATATTTTAGTGAGAGTTAGAGTTGTATTTTTACCGGATTATCCTTTAGTTTTGTTTCTACTTAAACATAAAAGTGTAGAGGCATTTTTGAACTAAAAAATAAGGAATCCAAACAGGAGAAACCCCTTAAATAATAGTAGTATAGATTAAACATCATCTCCTTCTTTGTAACATATTATATTAAATTATTTTAAAAAATAATATTAAAATAATACAAGTATGATAGTAAATTGAAATATTATAAAAGAAATAACTTAACATCTATAACCTAGTCCCGAATTTTTCATTCAAATTCATAATATACCTGTACGTATGTCTATTTTATTTTTTTCATTTTTTTATACCATATTTTTACAAGAAAAAAAAATTAAATATTGAGCTGAATAAAACACGTACGTATTTCATATCGTAGATATTCTGTCTCATGCATTACTAACTATGATTTTGAGAAATAATGCTTGGTATTTTGTTGGAATTGTTACTAGAGAGTAATTATAATAAATGAAATTACATTTGGTTACGTCTAGGAAAACAAAAGATAATCAATTGGACTAGACGCCAAAAGATAGGGCCAAAAAACTGTGATCCATATTTGTGATATATCTTTGAAATAGAGAATATCAACTTCATGGTGAAAATTTTAATTTTCTTTAAAAGGATAAAAACAAAAATTAAAAATATACATAATATATTATCACATTATTATAAATTATATTCAAGAGTTATACCTTTTTGTTTTTAGATAATATAAACATAAGACATAGGAGATGGGAAAGGAGAGAGTGAGAAGACAAGATTTACAGCACTAAATTTATACTAGATTTACACCTGATTTCTAATAAGTTATTATCACATACTAAATTTATACTAAAATAAATTATCAATTGATTCAAACTTTGTCTTTATTTTTTTAGTGTACTAGATGCATATGTATCAAATAGTTAGCATACATTTAATAAGGGAAAATTGAAAATGTATGTTAAGAACATAAAAAATTAAAATTAAAAAAACATGTAATCTAACGATTAAATTTTCAAAATATATAGTCATGTTAATTCTTTCAATGGGATTTGAAACCTTAGGCTATAATAAAATTTGTAGTCAAACTTTGTCCTAAATAACTTGAGCTTCGCTCGAGAAAAAACATTGTTTTTATTTGTTTATTTAAAAAACAATTCAAAGTTCAAACCTAATTTTAGGTTCAACTATTAAATAATTCAAACTCAAATATAGTAATATATTCATGAATAAGCTCATGAATATTATGCTTCGCTTAAGCAATATAATATTATTTGTTTATAAGTATATAAATATATTTATACTAGACTCATCACACGCACTTTGCGCATGCGATTAAAATCTGTTTTATTTTTTATTTTGGATTTAGTAAAATAATGTTTAAAAGTGAGATAGAGATAGTGTCATAATTTTTAGGATCTTTTTCTACATGAGAATTAATAAAAGTTTGAAAGTCTAAAACTTAGGAACTTCTTTTAAAATAGTAAATTACTCTTTTAACCAGTTTGTTTTTTTAAATTTAAAATTATTTAACTAAAAGATAGGGGTATTTTAGAGAGTTTAAGAATTTGTGTAAGAATATTTTAGTACCCAAAATGATGAAACTCAAATAGGGAATTCTATTATTAATAGTATAGATAAACTTCACAATGGATTGTGTTAGTTTATAAATAAATTCATAAGATATCAAATTATTACTAGTTTGTTGATAAAATACAAATATCGCATTTCAAATTAAAATTATTTATAATTTTTAACAGTACAAGGTTGATAAATCTAGTTTTTATAAGTTCATAAACAAAAATAATTCTCTCCAATTAACTGAAATGATATAATTTCAACCCTATTTAGTTATAAATGATTAGCATAAATTAACTATAGGGTGAAAATTTTTAGTTGTGATGTTAACTACATATGGGAAAAGAATTAGTTAATTCACATGTTACGGAAAAAGATTAAATTTGTTCACTAAGAAAATGAACTAAATTTGAATATATAATCTAGTTTGATAATAAATTTGAACACAGCTCTTGAACAAAATAAAATTGAATAAATATTCTTCAAATTTAGTACATCTTAGCTCAACTCTTTTGCAACACTAATTACAAGCTAGCTACACAATCTTAAATATCAAATATGCTAATTATATCTTTTAACATTTATACTTTACTTCTAATGTTAAACATTTTCACTTTAAGTTAATGATTAGGTTTTAGTTTGAAATATTTATCAAAATAACATATATCTTAAATCTCAATATAAATTTAATCTAAACTAAAACTATGTATTTCCAATTATATATAATAATCTAATATATAATATAATAGGTATTATACGTTCTTATTTATATTCTTGTGCAATTTTTTCAATAAATTACACCAATCTTATTTGAGAAATTACAAAATGACACCTCCCTAGAAGTTTGACGAAAAGTCACTACTTCTAAAGGTTTTATTTATACATGCAGCACTAATTTTTTCAATAAATTACACACCAATCTTATGTTTGGACCTTGTTAGAATAGTGAGTTCCAGTTGGCTCAATTAGTAAAGTTTCTGATAGTTGAATAAGAGATTTAAGATTCAATTCCAGCTTACACCAAAAACTGATTGGTGTCTTAGTCTAATGATAAAAAACTATTATCAGAAGCAAACGTCATAAGTTGAAACTCTCTCAAAATAATCTTGTTAGAGTAAGGATGCTTAAGAACCAAGACAATCCTAGTAATAAGGCTGTTTGTGCTTGATTAGCCTCCTTGCATTTACTATTTAACCCAAATCAATCTTGAAGAACGTCTTGTACTTAGTACTCCCAAAATTTTAATGAATTTATTAATTTGTCTGCCAATATTCCATTAGATATCATAAGATGAATGCAAAGATATGTATGTTGTAAGCACCAAATACAGAAAAAAAATGAATGAATTTATAAATTTGAATTTTATCCTATTCTTATCAGATATATATGAATGCAAAGACCAGAAACGCAATAGATGTCCCGACAAGTTAGATTGTGAGAATACAGAAGGCGGTTACACTTGCAACAGGCAAAAGTCTCGACTGAAGATAGCCATTATAGGTATGCCCATCTATATATAAAGGCTATTTCATACACTTTTAGTTTACTAAACTAAATGTACGTGTAGAAAATGATGAACATAGAAAGTCAATTAGCATTTATAATTTCTGTTCTCTTGGCAACCTATCACTTCACTTCTCATCACTAAAAGATAGGCCAAAATGGGGGTATATCCCTTTCGCTGAAACTTTCCAACAAATTGTCTCATGTCTGAAACTATTTAGAAATATGCCCATGTTTTAAACTCGATTTCTAAAAATCGAGTTTCAATTAAAAAAAAAAAAAAAAAAAAAAAAAACTCGATTGGGCAAAAATCGAGTTATAGGCAATCAAACTTAAAATAAATAAATAAATAAAATCTTGAAACTCGATTTTTGAAAAATCAAGTTTCAAAACAGGGGTATTTTCCTAAGTAGTTTCAGACAGTGACCATTTTGCTGGAAAGTTTCGGCGAAAGGGGTATTTTGCCATTTTGGCCCTAAAAGATATAATCATACCTCGTATAACTTGATAGTTTCAGACTATTAGTTGAACATTACTCATCACTCTTCTATATTTTTCCACAAATAACAAATCTATCTAGAAAAAATAATTTTTCTCTATAAACCGGTACAATTCTTCATCTCAATTTTGATTTCTAATTACTAGATAGATTTTTATAGTACACTCTATTGCCAATAAGGACAACCTCATCTTTTTCACTTATTGTTCACAAGAAAGAGGTCAAACAAAGAAATTAATGAAAACTTTAATGGAGCTAACACATATTTTCCAACTCCTTTCTTTTTTTCTTTTTTTCGAGAAACAAACACACGCACACAAGGGAGAGGGAAAGGGGTTCTAACAAAAGCACACCACAACTCTACTCAAAAGCCATGGTAACTTTTAAGAAAGAGTGGGGCAAATTATACTACACACAACATACTCTCTTAAGCAATATGAGACAATTACCCTTTCTAAGTTGTACATATTATTCATTTCCATTTCTTTATGATTATTCCTTCCACTACATTACATTCCATCATGAACTCCCAAACGATAAAAATTAATTAGGAGCTAACACTTATTTAGACTTTGCATATTGTGAGAACGTATTAATGTTAAAAAAAGAAAAAAAGAAAAAAAAAGTTAGTAACCTTTATTGGGAAAGATGTTTCCAGATTCTTCGTAATTATGTTCAATTCTATTTACACTTATTCATATTTTTATATAGCCCAAATTTTGGCCGATGTTTCTAACCTAAAAAAAAAAAAAATTATTATGTTGATTTAATATTTCTATTTTATTTGCTTGATGTATGCAGTTATTTGTACAAGCATTGGGGTATTGTTTCTACTTTTTATTACTTGGTGGTTATACAAAGTGATAAAGAAAAGAAACAAAATTAAGCTCAAGAAAAAATTCTTCAAAAGAAATGGTGGTTTGTTATTACAATAACAATTATCTTCAAATGAAAACAATGTTCAGAAGGCAAAATTATTCAATTCAAAGGGGTTGGAAAATGCGACAGGTCGTTTTAATGAAAACAGAATACTTGGTAAGGGTGGACAAGGTACAGTTTATAAAGGAATGTTAATTGATGGAAGAATTGTGGCAATTAAAAAGTGCAACACAGTGGATGAGGGAAATCTTGAACAATTCATTAATGAGATTATCATTCTTTCACAAATCAATCATAGAAATGTCGTTAAACTACTTGGGTGTTGTTTAGAGACAGAAGTTCCTTTGCTAGTTTACGAATTCATTTCCAACAGCACACTTTTTCAGTACCTCCATGAAAAAAATGAAGATTTTCCATTGTTAACATGGGATATGCACTTAAGAATTGCCACAGAAATTGCCGGAGCATTGTCATACTTACACTCAGCAGCTTCACTACCCATTTATCATCGTGACATAAAATCTTCAAACATACTTCTTGATGACAAATATAGAGCAAAAGTAGCAAATTTTGGTACTTCAAGATCAGTGGCCATTGACCAAACTCATGTAACCACACTAGTATATGGTACTTTTGGGTACTTGGATCTAGAATACTTTCAAACAAGCCAATTTACAGAAAAGAGTGATGTTTATAGTTTTGGAGTGGTCCTTATAAAGCTTTTAACAGGAGAAAAACCAGTTTCTTTGACAAGATCACAAGAAGGTCGAAATCTATCTACATATTTCATTCTTTCATTAAAAGAGAACCGTCTCTTTGATATACTTGATACTCAGGTCAGTAAAGTTGGTAATAAAGATGAAGTCATGGCAATTGCTAACCTTGCAAAAAGATGTTTACACTTGAATGGAAAGAAACGACCTATGATGATAGAAATCATGATGGAGTTAGAGGGAGTCCAAAAAGCTTCTCCTATTCAACCAAATTTTGAAGAACACGAATATGTTAGAAATGAAGAAATGGAGCCTAGGAATGACATTTCTATTTCAAAAAGTTCATGTTTAGAATCAAGGACAGCTTCATCATCAGACGTCCTACCACTTTTATCCATTAAATCAATTTGATTAATAAACTAGGTACTTTTTTTTTCATGTTGTAAACTATTATCAAATCATATTACTATTTTAAAACTCCTCCTAGTAGAGTGGCAATAATGATATTATATCTTTGTTTGGTCTTATTTAGGTCCTTTTGGTATTGACATAGGAAGTATAATTTTAACTGTTGAGTTTTGACAATAAACTAGCGTTTAGAGCGTTTAACAAACTTTGATGATAGAGTGTTTTGAAACTATTATTCACAGCTGGCAAGCAAATTGATATTGTGAGAAATGACAAAAGATGACATACACCCAAGAGAATAACCAGTTACTCAAAGATGTCTAAATACCCTTATTAAGATTTGTAAAAGCCCCCAAAATGCTATTTTACATCTCAAACACCAAAATTCTAACAATATTCGAGCTTGTATTCTTTAAAAAAAAAATTACAAATTTGCTAGCATCTTAAATTTAGAACCTACTATTGCTAAAATGTAAGCTTAAAAAATCTTATTTTATTGTTTCTCTCCTCTAGCTCAACACTCTCAGTTCTCTTTCTTTTCTATCATCTTTCTCATCATTCTTTCTCTCATTCTCTTTCTCCCAAATCCTCTAGTTCTTTTAACCTAGCTAGGCTCCATGGCTGAAGCTCAGGAGCTTCTCCTCCACCATTCACCACCACATGGGTGGCCCTCTCTCTAAACTGTTAGGACATATGTGGAAATTGTTAGAAACATATGTTATATAAATTAGTTAATCCTTTGACAAAATGCACTTTACTTGTAATTGGATAGATCTAGGATGAGTTTAGTTCTTCAAGAAACAAGTGTTCAAGTTTAGTATTGAAGTCATGTAAATCTCACCAAGAAACAAGTGAAGAAGTAATGTTCATTAAAGCTCGACAGTATCATTTCTATCGAGGATTAATGTTGAAGCTCAACAGAAGCTGAATCAGTCGAGAATTACGAAATTAGAATTTCCATTGAATCAGACATTACCAATGTTTGAATTACATGGTCAAGAGTCCTATCTGATTTCACGCATATCCATGAGTATTTGTGTAGGTTTTTTTTTTTTTTTTCCTCACAACCCTAGACATATATAAAGACTATTTTAAGGGCCGTCATGTGTGATGCAAAGGGATGCAAATGTTGTTGCACTTGTTGTTACATGCATATCGTGACTAGAGACAGAAATTGTCCTAGTTCATCTTTCTCTTTGTAGAAACTACTGCGTCTTTACGCCAAGAGTTTTGTGACCAAAGAGCTTCCTGATTTTCATCGTTAATGAACTGAAGAACTTAGCAGCCAACAATTCTCCTCAAATTATTATGATAATCACGTACTGGGATCCATGCATCATTGATTAGTCATGTACTGAGATTCGTGCATTGAACAAAAAGATTGTTGCTACAATACAAGTCCAATTGGGTATTGGGAAAATGGTTCAACTGTAGGTTGGTATTAGGTATTGGAATTCCTTTCACTTGTAACCATTTGTTTTGATAATAGTGGATTCTTGGAAGTGGTGACCTTAAGTTTACTCGGTGGGGTTTTACCTCGGTGGTTTTCCCCATTCGAAAACAAATCACCTATACCAAATTTACTTTCTACTGCATTTAACTTAGTTGGTGATTTATTTAAGTTGTCACGCTTATTGCATGTAATTGAATCTAATTAATTCACTTGGATAATTAATTGATTAATTTACCAAAGGGGTTAATACATTCTTGGCCTATCAAGTGGTATCAGAGCGGACACATTCTGATTAGGTTTAATTTTTGTTATGTGATCCATTGACCCCCTATTTGTCATGAATAGAGGACAATCTCTTATTATATCTCCTTTATTTGATGATTCTATGCATACTAGAAAGTACGCATGACAACTTTCTTGCAATCTTTAGATGAGAAGGTGTGGCAAGCTGTGGAGACTGGCTGGACTAAGCCGAAGGAAGTACCGGCTGATTGGGATGATGTAAAGATCAAAGCGGTAAACTTCAACAGCAGAGCATTGAACCCCATTTTCAATGTGGTCACAAATGAGGAATTTAAGAAAATATCATCGACTATAACTGCAAAGGAAGTATGTACCATTCTCTAAACAACTATGAAGGGACTAAGGCTGTCAAGGATTCAAAGCTCCAAAGGCTTATTACTAGCTTTGAGGAGATAAAGATGAAGGAGGATGAGTCATTTGATGAGTTCTATGCCAAGCTAAAGAATATAGTCAACTCAGCCTTTAATCTTGGGAAACAATTCCTAAACCCAAGGTTGTAAGAAATGTGCTAAGGTCTCTGCCTGAGAGATTTCATGCTAAGATCACTGCCATTGAAGAATCAAAAGATATTGACTCTATTCCTTTGATAGAGGAAGTTGGCAACTTGCAAACCTATGAATTGGATTTGACTAGAATTGGGAAAGAAAGTAAAAGTAAAAGTATGGCACTAAAGGCCATAAGTAATGAGACCAATGAATCTTCAGATGATGAAGATTCCAAGACGAAGTCCTACATCACTAGACAGTTCAAGAAGTTCATGAATAATGCAAATGAAAAAGGATTTGATAAGGATGACTGTAAACAATCCAGTTCATCTCAGCTCAAAAGCCAAGACAGAGGAAAGAAGGATGCTAAGGATGGCGGTCAGTACACTATTCCCTCCAAACCAAAGTGCTTCGGATGTCAAGGTTTTGGACATATGAAACCAGAATGTCCAGCATATCTCAAGTCAATTGGGAAAAGCAAGGCTCTTGCTGCTATCTTGAGTGACACCAAGCTTGAGATTGAGTCAGATGATAGTGATGAGAGGGAATCTTGAGTACCTTTACTGCTACAGTTGATCCTACTGAAGGGGTTACAGAAACAGTAGATGAAGAAAAGGACTTGGTGGTATCTAAGTTTGAGAAAATAGATGAACAAGATGACATCCATTTAGCCTATGCAAAATTGTACAAGGTTTCTAAGAAGCATGAGAAATTCTATAGGCTGGCCACCAAGAAGCTAAGTGATGTGGAGCTAGATCGAAAGGAGCTCTCTACAAAGGTTAATGAAGCAAATCAAACCATTGAAGCTTTGCGGTTTGAGAACAACTTCCTTGCTAAAAGAACAAAGAAGCTTAAAGCAGAACTATTCTAGGTTAAAGCTCAATTGGAGAGGACTTCCAGTGTAAAGCTCAATGAGATGCTAAGCTTTTAGAAAGCTGCTTCTGATAAAACCGGTTTGGGGTATGATTTCTTTTCTCCTAATATTGCTTCATTTAGTACAACTATGTTTGTCTCACCTACTGATAATGTTAATTCTAAGAATGATGAAGCTAAAACTGAAATAGCTAGTTAGAACTTAGATAAAGGAAAATTTATTTTAGGAACACCTCCTAAGGTTGAAAAGAAAGAGGCTAGAAACCCTAGGACAAAAAGGGAAAATAACAAAAAGTCTCAACAAAAGAAGTCGCATTTCAGTTATCATTGTGGAGCTTCAGAGACACTCATCCAAATTGCTACAAGTGGTTAGCCACTTAACAAAGCAATAATATGCTCTTATCCGAAAACCAGAATCAGTTTCCATTATCTCTTACCCCTCTTGGAGATCTTCTCAAGGCCCTCATGTTCCTTTCGAACTTGAAGGGTTTCAATTCTTCCCCTTCACCATCAGATCAAAGGTTCATTCAAAGGAAAGGTTCTTCCAAGGCGTGGAAGGAAAAAGGCTCAAAGTGATTTAGTCACTTTTTCTCTCTCTCCCTTTATGGTTATGCATTACTTATTTGCTTTGCTTTCTTGTTGAGTCAATCTAGTTTTATGCTTTGTATGTTTCTTTATGTTTTTGTTTGGTTGTTTTTCAGTTTTTGCTTTATTTGTTTTTCATAAAAATTGAAAAAATAAAAAATCAGAAAAATATAAAATAAAAAAATAGTGTGTGTTTGTGTATATTGGTATTTGTGTAACTTGAATGGCCATTGAAACAAAGTTTTCTAAACTTTGTGTCTCTTGTAGCTTAGATGAGCATCTCTATGCACAACTAAGTAAGTGAGCTTTGTGGCTCGTGTTTGTGATGAGTACGATTAAGTAATCTCCTATGCTTAACACTCATATCACTCTTTTTGACTAGAATGACTAGAAAATCCTAAGAGAAAGGCATAAATAACCACCTCACCACTAAAACCCATCATGTATAACATCTATATGTTTCGGCATAGCAAAATTGTGATGTTTAAACTTACATAATTTGGTTTTTTTTTCTCTCTCTCTTATATGCCCATGCATGCTATGCTCAAAAGGAAACATATGCAAAAATACAAAAGCAAAAAGAATCAAAATGCTTTTAAAAATAGTTGTAAGCATGTTTCTAGAAGATGTGAGAGTTATATGATATACCTCAAAGGTGATAGTCCCCATCAAGTAGTTATGATTGTGTATAAATGTATTTGATTTTCTTATATCTCAAATTGTCATAATATGAGACACTTATGCACTCTTACTATATTTTCATACACAACACGCAAATTCTTTGCTACTTTTGATACATGTGCAGATACAATGTGATTTGGCTATCACAAGGAATACAAGTGTTAATTTATGCTCACTAAAGTGTCTTAGCTTGGTTTTGAAATATAAAATTGGTTAGGCACGTTTAGTGTGTGTGTGTTTTGGATCTTGAATGCTTTGTATTTTTGTTAAGAGATGTTTTGAGAGCTTAACATGTTGATTGGATCAATGTTTGAGTAGGCTGCCTGTTGCATTCATCTCTTTATGTTTTTCTCTTCTTTGAAAAACTCATTTTCTTCAAACTCAACACCTTCTCAACAAATCTTCAACAGATTCCCCTCTATCAGGCCCTTCTTTCTTCTTTTCTTAATAGATCTTATCGCAATCTTGATCCATCAAGGTTTCTAGATTTCTTCTTGATAGATGCTCAACAGCTTCTTCGATCCATCGAGCAACTTTCTATCTGGCCGATAGATTCTCGACAACTTCTCGATCCATCGAGGTGTTTTTTTTGTGTTGACAAATTCTCGACAACACCTCAACAGATTCATTTCTATCGAGATTTAGTGCTTGACAGATATCTCAATCCATTGAGATGCGATTTCCATTTAAAGGCTAAGCACGAATCAGATTCATTTCTCACTTCTCTCTCTCTACAGAAAACTTCTTTCTCTCCCTCCAAACACCCTTTTCTCACTCAAATCTCTCTACCCATTGCATTTTCGGCCTATTCCAAGATTAGATCACTTGGTAAGCTTCCTAAAACCCTCTTTTTTCATGCATTCATGCATTTTAGACCTAGGTTTTGGGTTTTTGAAATTTTTTTGTGAATTTGTTGGGTTGGGTGATTTTGATTTGATATCGTATGTTCATGCATTTAGATATGTGATTGATTATTATGAAATGTGTGCTGATAGGTTTGGATTAGGTTTTTACCCATGATGCAATTTAAATTTTGCACATCACATTTTCATGCATTTTTCATGCATACATCTTTTCATTTCTTTTCTTTTCCTTGTTATCTATTGTGATGTATTCTCTCTCTCTCTCTTTCTCTCTTGGACAGATTGCGCATGGCACCCAAAGAGTGTAAGTCCACTCCGGCTTGGAACCTTTTGCTTTTGGGTCTTTTACTTCTTCTGATCCTATCCCCCCTCTTCACATTTGGTTCCGTCATGAGAAGGCCTCAAAGGACTTTTTGGATAACTTTCAGAAACGTGGCATTCATCTGAAGCGCCATGTTATTCTGTCGGACTTTTTCGACACTTCTCTCCACACTGTCATTCGGACTCAGGGATAGGAATCTCTACTTAAGAGACCCTTGAGGTGTCTCATCGTGTTTATACAAGAGTTTTACTCCAATATACACAGTATTGATACCTCAGTACCTCGATTTGCCACAACATTTTGAGGTACACATATTGTAGTTACCTCGGATTTTTTTATCCGAGGTACTACATGTTCCGAGGGTAGCGCATCCTGACTACCCTAGCTATGATCGTCTTTGACTATGTCCAAAGACGAGCTTCTATCTCACTTTTGTGAGACGCCTTCCACATGGGATGGGAAGCAAAACATCCCATGCTCAGGCTTTGCAAAAGGTCTAAAATTCCTTAACATGGTGATAACATTTACTCTTACTTCCCTGTCTCACCATAACTCTATCACAGAGTCTCATGTTCGTTTTATTTTGTCCTTCTTAGAGGATCTTTCTATAAACTTCCTTTCTCACTTTATCACTTCTGTCCTTGATGTCTATCAGGATACAGTGATCCGTGATAAGCTCATCTTTCCTTTGGCTATTATGCCAATCCTTCACCACTTTTCCATCCCCATTCCTGATTCTACTTACTACACCAGCATGGGTGCCATCGACGCTAGTTCTGTTCAATGAAACGAGGCTCAACTTCTACCGAAACGGCCACGTGTGGAGTCTTCTAGTCCTGCAGCTTCAGTTGTTCCTTCCACCTCTGCCCCTTCTTCCTCGACTGGTGATGTGACCTTGGAGGCGATCATGGCGTAGCTTCAATGCATAGATGCTCACCTTGACACTCTCACTAATGAGTTATGTCAGGTGAACACCCGTGTCAGTCGTATAGCATGACGACAAGCTCGCCTTAGTGGTTTCACCGCTTCTCCTTCTCCTTCTCTAGAGGCTTTGGTAGATGAGGATAGTGATGATGATGTGATGATGAGGATGCTAGCTTTTCTAGTGATGATGAGATGACAATCTCTCAGTGACTTATCCTTTGTCATTCGTGGCAAAAAAGGGAGAGTAGTTTTGGAATAAAAGTAATCTTATACTTAGGGAGAGAGTTAGTATAGGAAATTTTTGTTAGGGGGAGTGTCTATACATTTTAAAGGATGTAGTGATGTTCTTATGACTTTTCTTTTCTTTCTTTAGCGAGGTTCTTATGTACCTTATGTATATTGGTTTTGTGACCATTCATTTATTGACATACATTGTACTTGTCTTTTGAGATATGTATATGATGGTGTATGTTTTTCTTTACCTATCTCTCCATGTGTTGTTTCTTTTCTCTCTTTATACACATGTTTCTTTATGTATGTAATCTATATTTATGTTTCACACTAAGATACCTTGATGAGTTTTGTTTAAAGTGTTTCAGAAAGATAGATTGTGAAAATCTATCATGCCATGAACTCTCTTCTTACAAAGTTTTTCAAGAGTTTATGTTAGGATTAGATTTTTTTTGTATTCCAACAAGTGGTTATGAGTTTAGTGATTTAAGACTTCTCTTATGATTCATGTGTTTGTTGTGGTTTTGTCATGAATTGCCAAAGGGAGAGATTATTAGGACATATGTGGGAATTATTAGAAACATATGTTATGTAAATTGGCTAATCTTTTAACAAAACGCACTTTACTTGTAATTAAGTAGATCTAGGATGGGTTTAATACTTCAAGAAACAAGTGTTCAAGTTTAGTATTGAAGTCATGCAAGTATGACCAAGAAATAAGTGAAGAAGTGTTGTTGATTAAAACTCGACAGAAATCTCGACAGAATCATTTCTCTCAAGGATTAATGTTGAAGCTCGACGGAAGCTCAACAAAAGCTGATTTTGTTGAGAATTACGAAATTAGAATTTCCAGATTTGATTTCACACATATCCATGAGTATTTGTATAGGGTTTCTTTTCTCAAAACCTTAGACATATTTAAAGATTATTTTAAGAGCCGTCACCGAAAACAAAAATTGCCCTAGTTCATCTTTCTCCCTGTAGAAGCTACTGCATCTTTACGCCAAGGATTTTGTGATCAAGAAGCTTCCTGATCATCATCGTTGATGAACTGAAGAACTTTGCAGCTAACAATTCTCCTCAAGTTGGTGTGTTAGTCACATACTAGGATCTGTACATCATTAGTTAGTCATGTACTGGAATTCGTGCATTGAACGAAGAGATTACTGCTACAATACAAGTCCAATTGGGTATTGGGGTAAGGGTTCAACTATAGGTTGGTATTAGGTACTGGGACTCCTTTACTTGTAACCGCTTGTTTTGATAATAGTGGATTCTCGGGAGTGGTGATCTTAAATTCACTCGGTGGGGTTTTGCCTGGATGGTTTTTCCCATTTATTTTCCGTTGCATTTAACTTACTTAGTAATTTGTTTATGCTGCCACGCTTATTGCATGTAATTGAATCTAATTAATTCACTTGGATAATTAATTTATTAATTTACCAAATGGGTCAATACATTCTTGGCCTATCATAAACTTAAACCCAACTCTCCCTTCTCTCTTTCTCTCACCCAATTCATTGTGCCGAAGCTCCATGGCCAGAGCCTTGAGCCCCAAAAATTGCCTTTTCTTCCCTAGATCTCTCAGCCTCTCATTTTATTTCTATCCCTCTCTCGAATTGAATTTTTGGTGGGGGAAAGTTTGAGATGATGTTTTTCTTTGTTTTTGGTCATGCAATGGCCCTAGGTGACGCGTGGGTGCACTC
The DNA here is from genome assembly GCF_001633185.2 of Quercus lobata. NCBI lineage: Eukaryota > Viridiplantae > Streptophyta > Magnoliopsida > Fagales > Fagaceae > Quercus > Quercus lobata. The sequence continues at coordinate 62,184,196 of NC_044907.1, read as the reverse complement.
TCGATGGCATGTGAGGACAAGATTGGGTTTATTTGGCTCTCTTACCATTCTCTGTATTTTCTAGAAATTTAGGTTTGCTTGCTGGAATTTTCATGGTTTAGTTTGGTGAGATTTTATGGTTTTGCAGTGAGTTATCTTAGGTTTTTGCTAGGTTTATTTTAATGGTTGCAGTGGTACACTAGTACTTGTTTATGACTGGTTTTTTTTTCTTTTTTTTTCTTTTTTTTTTCTTTTTTCCTTGTATAATTGCAATGGTGGTTGAATTTTGGTTGTGGGCAGTTGCTGTGGAGAGAGACACATGGAGAGGAAGAGAGGAAAGCGAGAGATAATTAGTTTATACTATTATTTTATTGGGGTGTTTATATAATTTTAATGTGTTGTATGTAAAAATAAAAAGGAAAATTTGCAAAATAACACCATTTTACTAACTATGTCGTTAGTTAGTAATGCTTCCAAACTATTTAGCAAACTAACAGCTCAAGTTTAAGAAATTCAAGTTCAGTGTAGCAACTCAACTCTTATAGACTCGAGTTCCATGTGCTAGTAGAGCTAAGGTGGATTAGATCCACCACGTGGAACTCGATTCTTACATACTTGAATTTCTACTCTTTCCTTCTTCCTAATTCCTTCATTTTTGTTTTCTTTCTCCATCTTCCGTCTTTTTTTTCCTTCTCCATCTTCTACCATCCCACTATTCTTCTTTTCCTTTCTCAAATTCACGCAAAAATAATTCAAAACCTTACCCTCTATTTACGGCTAAGAATGGTGAGGAGAAATTGTTAGCTATGGCGTAACACAGTGAAAACACTAGGCCGAAACGATACCATGGCAAATGATATTTTGCAGATATTCTCCACTTTTGACGGCAAGTTTTCTAGCAAGAAGTTGCCTAAGAAAGTCAGTGAGGACAATCCTAGAGTGAGCGCGGTGCTTGAGCATAGCCTCAAGTCGTTGGACCGTTAGATCTCTCAGTACGTGGCAGCGAAACATCTGATCTAGGATGATTCCGCTTTTCATTGTGGGTCTTTGGGGTTGCAAGTTGAAGTTGATATATGTTGTTTCGTTGTGGGTCATGCTTAGGTTTGTTGATTTCATTGTTTCATGGGCCTTTGGATTTGCTTGATTTCATTGTTCCATTTCAGCTTGAGTTCCACATTAGCTCTGCCAGCACACGAAACTTGAGTCTCTAATAATCGAGTTGAACTCGAGTCTAAGAAAAACCAAATGTTAATTTGCTAAATAGTTTGGAAACGTTGCTAACTAATAAAATTGTTAGCAAAATGGTATTATTTTGCACCAAAAAAAAAAAAAAAAAATCCATACTAGGAAGTTGGGTGAGTTGTAAATTGATATGTTAAAATAAATAAAGTAGCTTTTAAGATGATAAATGAGATATTTTTCAATGTTTAAACATTAAAAACTGTGGGCCCCAAAAAAATAACATGTTTGGTAGGAGTGTTTTCTTAAGAGTGTATGAGTTACATTTATCATTTTAGAGTGTTTAAATACTGAATTTAGAAAACTCCTCTTATATACCAGTTTTCAGTTTTCAAATAACATTGTTCAATGGCACTTTTGTAAATATTTTAAAAAAGTAGGTCCCACTTATTAGACTACATATCATCACTAAAAAAAAAACACACACACACACCAAACACACAATTATATTTTTTTCACTTTTGAAAAAACGTTATTAGAAATATAGTACCAAACACATTTTTTGTATTATGAGTACTTTAAATACGTGTTTTCACAATATTTTTTAAACCACAATTCTCACATCATTCTAAACAACAATACTCAAATACCTCTACTTAACAGGCTCTAATCCTCTAAGGACCTTCTATGTTCCTTTTGGCAATGGTGTAGTAAGTACAGTCTTAATTGTTATTAGTAGATTTTTTGCAATACAGTAGAATTTCAACTAAAAAAAAAATCTTTACCATTTGAGTGTTTAGCTCTTTAAATTTTTGTACATGCTAAGAGTCTTGTATCTCAACTAGAATCTCTTAGTGTTTCTAAAAAAGACATCTAGGATTCAAATCCAACTCCCCCCCCCCCCCCTCTTCATTGTTATATAACTATCAAATTAACACCCAAAAAAAAGTCTAGATTTATAAAGTATGAACATTAAATTGTAGAGTTTTCTTTTCTTAAATAATTTTCGTCAGATTGAATTTTCTCATGTACGTAGGCAAGGTAATAGACCAGCCCATTTATCAGCAAAACATGTTTTAGGTATTGATGATTTCTCTTGGATTGAAGAAATTCCTTATTTCTTAGAACAAGCTTTTCTCCAAGATGTAATCTTTTATTTTAGATTATAAATAAAGTTTTCAGTCCTCCCATAAAAATTAAAAATAAATAAATAAAATTTCTTAAAGAATTTTTTCACGTTCAAGAAACCGCCCCCCACTCCCCTTTAAATCTCTTTAACAAAATTACAAAAATGAATCTTAAGAGTCGTACACGTTTTTTTTTTTTTTTTTTAATATATTTTATTATTATTTCTTTTTTTATGTATTGCATTACGATCTTTTTATTTTGATGAATTGACTTGTGTTGATATTTCATTATATTAATTATTTTGTTATTAAAGTTAGGGGTTTGGGTTCAAATATATATATATATATATATATATACTAATCGCTAACCCGTGCTATGCACAAAAACCTACCTATTCGTGAAGTAGACTAAAATAATTTTATAAAATCTGAAATTGATTAAGAAACTATACTAATGCATGATACTGCAAAAAATAACTTTAAAATTCAGATATTAAAACTTTTGAAAGACCAAAAAATATTAAAGAATCAGATAATTCATTGCTTAGAAATTATTGAAACAAAGCAAAACATATATGACTAAACAATAGAGAAATATAAGAAAAAGATAGGTTACATTCAAAAGAATAATGCATGGCTATAACTTTTGAAAGAAATCAAAAGATTCAAAACTTACAAATTATAGATAATATATATATATATATATATATATGTATGTATGTATGTATGTGTGTGTGTGTGTGTGTGAGAGAGAGACTATATAACAAAGAAATATAAGAGAAATATGTGTTACCATCAAAAGAACAATTCAGATGTTAAAAATTTTGAAAAGCCAAAAAATATTAAAGAATCATAAGATTTATTTCCTACAAATTTTTGAAACAAAACAAAATGTATATGATTATACAATAGAGAAATATAAAAGAAAAATTGATTACCTTTAAAAGAATAATACATGGTATAGTCATCAGAATCTGCTAAACATGTTCAAATATTGCAAAAATTAACACAAATTTAGATGTTAAAAATTCCAAAATGCCAAAAAATATATATAATTAAAGAATAAGTTATTGAAATAATTCAAAAAATATATGAATATTCAAAAGAGAGATATAAGAAAAAGAAAAAAAAGTACATGAACATATAAAGTAATAAATTTTAAATTTTAACAAGTCTAAACATTAAAGGATGAAAAAAAAAAAAAAATAGTCACAAGCGTAGGGTTTGGTGGTTCATGTACAAAAATCACTTTTTAAAAAATACATGAAAACCCATAATTTTTTTTTTAAAACAAAGTAAAGGAAAATAAAATAACAGAAGAAAAAACTCATATCTCTACTTAGCTTTAAAAAAAAATTGGGATTTGCATTACTTTTATAATGTTCATGATTAATCTCACATATTTGGAAATAAATTATCAACGTTTGAGTATGGATTTAAGTTAAACTTGTTAAAGAGATAAAGTTTCACTTCTTGTTAAATTTGGACTTTGGCTGTCGATAGTCTTAAAAAATAATTTTATTTCAAAAAAATAATAATGATATTATATATATATATATATATATATATATGTATGTATATATATATATATATATATATATATATATATATTTATATATCATAAAAGTCAGAGTTGGTTCAGTAACGTCCTTTGCAGAGAAGGAATTGGAGTTGAATACAAATTGACCAAGTCAAAACCGATTAAATTGGTATTCAAATGCCTAGCTAAAAACTTCAACTATTAAATTGGAGTTGCTTTTTTTTTTTTTTTTTTTTAATTATTAAATATTGGGTTTGCTTTTGGGGAAGAAAGGGAGGTTTTTTAATTAGGTTTTTTTTTTTTTTTTTTAATATTGCTAATGTGTAAATTTTTGAGAGCTTCAAAGGCTTGAAACATATATCTAATAGAATTTTACGTAAACTAAACTATTGTAACAGTTGATAAGATAATTACACGTTGAAAAAAAATAATAAATATATAAAATATAAAACTCAAAATAAAAAGAAAAAGAAAATACTGATGATATGGAAAATTGTGGGAACTTCAAAGGTTTCGATTATATATATATATATATATAGATTACATATATCTTTTTCTTTTTTCTTTTTTTTAGAATTAGATTACATATATCTAATAGGGTGTTGAGGACAACTTTCTTGTTACGTGACATTATTTCATGAGCAACCAGCATCATATCAACATTATTATGAATTTTGGATAAATCTTATTTAAAGCCCAAAATAAGTATATATCTTATTCAGGCCAAAATGGCCCATTAGCATTAATTTTTGAAATATTTAGCAACAGAGCACTGTTTCGGAAATAATTAGGGAAATACCACTTTTTCGGGCCCTATAGCGGCGTTTTCCTGCAAAATTTTTTTATAAGTCCCATAACAGGTTCAAGGGGCCCTATAGTGGCGTTTTTAAGCCCTATAGTGACGTTTTTGGGCCCTATAGCGGCGTTTTCCTGCAAAATTTTTTTATAAGTCCCATAACAGGTTCAAGGGGCCCTATAGTGGCGTTTTTTAAGCCCTATAGTGACGTTTTCGGGCCTATAGCGGCGTTTTCGGAAAAAGTGATATTTCCCTAATTATTTCCAAAACAGTGCTATGTTGCTAAATATTTCAAAAATTAATGCTAATGGGCCATTTTGGCCTCTTATTCAACTACATAGATCTTTTACTTTATCAATTGGGCTCATGACCCATAACGTCATCAAGGATGGACTCTGGATGGGAAGCTTGTATTATCTTGGTCATCTTATTCAAGAATTTACGAAAGAAAGAGGCAAGATCATTATTCTTTCTATCTCCATCAAAGTTCTTCAAGAAGCAAAATTATTCATCTACTATGATATTAAATTGCATTTTGGATTATTCTAGTAGTAAACTCAATATCTAGACTTCCAGTATCAACAAGTTCAATGCCTCAGAAACGCAGAATCAAGGATAAGATATTATCCAGCTGTGGGGTTGAACGTTGTGTTAAGATTATTATTGAAAATTTCTACTTCAATCGCGAACACAAGAATGAAGTTTGCTTTAATAACATACTCAATCATGATCAAAGCAGCACCATATCTAGCTATAACCTTGATCACATGATTACTGGCTACAATATTGCCCTGATGTACTCAATCCAGCAGCATCATCTCCAGCTGTCAGCAATCTCAAATTGGCTCATCCAAAAAAAAGTTTTCAAGCAAATTCTTTACTTGTGCATGCCCTTGCAATACAAGCCATGCACTCAGGAGGCTAAATGTTGAGGATAATTTTTTTCACACCACATGGCATTATTTCATTGGCAACTCGCGCCATATCAACATTTTTATGGATTTTGGATAAATCTTATTTAAAGCCCAAATAAGTTTATATTTTATTCAACTACATGGATCTTCTATTTCGTCTTCATCAATTGGGCTTATGACCCATGACACCATCAACATCACTATATGAATTGGGCTCAAGCAAAGATTCAAGGCTCATGGCCTTTATTATCTCTCTCATACTCATGGAAAGCGGCTTATCCAATAAAATCCCATATTTACACAAGACAACATTAAAACCCATGGCAAATTATCTCATTTTCAGCTCATGATCAAAGCTTATAAGTCTCTTTGAGGAAACTTTCGGAGTCATGGAGTATGTACAATAAACCTCCAGCAGTTTAAAGTTGATAAAAGAAACATGTTATTTGACATGTTGTCTCTAATTCCTTGAAATTTGAAAAGTCAGTGTGTAGTAGGTAGTATTTAGTAAGCCTCTCATATTACATAATACTTAAAATGATAAAATTTCTCATTGCTCTTCACTTAAAAATTAATATTCATCACATAAAGAATACTCAATAGGTCTAGCCATCTAAATGCTGGCCAAGTAACTATTCATTCAATCTCTAACCATTCTTATACAAATTTGGAAATTTAACTATATTATTTCACATAAACTGTATTATTATTTTCAGCCCAATCCAGCCTTAAGACATGGCTAAATCTTATTGTTTATCTTTATTTTCTAAAATATAAGAAATATATTTAATATCTCATCTAGCTTCTGTAATCTAGCATTAAATGCCCAAATACTCCCTTCTAGCTGCTTAATCAGAGCATTAAATACTCTTCTTGTTCCCCATGATTTGGTCACAACACAAAAAGACCATAACTATATCTCTAAAACTTCATTAAATATCAACTAATTAGTTAATTACTTACTAAAATTATACTATAATAAAATCATGTACTAAACATATAAATTTCAATAAGAGAAAGCTTAGTACCAATAGTGGGCATATGTCCCAAAGTGACAGCATCAACTATACTATAATAAAATCATGGACTAAACATATAAATTTTAATAAGAGAAAGCTTAGTACCAACAGTTGACATATGTCCCAAAGTGACTGCATCAACCCATTAATTAGACATGGAAAACAAAAAGGATTCGGGTTAGGTCAATCAGGTTGCAAGTTAAAATGAATTCAGGTAAAAAAATGGGTCATTTTATATGGATAAGAAAGGGAGAGCATCAACCCATTAATTAGACATGGAAAACAAAAGGGTTTGGGTTAGCTCAATCAGGTTGCAAGTTAAAATGAATTCAGGTAAAAAAATGGGTCATTTTATATGGGTAAGAAACAAGTTGGGTCAATTAGATTTCAGGTCGAGATAACCCGTATTTTTCACATAAATGTTTTTTTAAAAAAACAAAATGTATTTGCCATTTGAAAAGTCATGCAATAAATTACTTGATGTAAAATACATTACTTTGAATCACCACTCATATTAAGAATGAGCTTAGCTAAACAAATTAATACTTGTTCAATAATGTTAAAATTATACAAATCCCAACATTACTAACAAAAACAAAATAACACAAAGCATATGTAAAACAAACTCACAAGTTCATTTCTACACAATATCAACACCCCAAAATATAAAACAAAATTACAAATGCCTTATTGGATAACTAATTTGACAAAGAATAAAAACATATAAGAAATTTACAATCTTAAAATCCAATTTTATAATCTATTATCAATTATGGTTGGTACTCTATTTCAATTTGAGAATATACATTAAAATTTGATTGTTTACTTATTTATACATAATCTCTTTTATGAATATCATGTCATTGTTAAGCAACATACACTTTAGAAAATATCATAATTTATTTTGAAAATCAGTTTATTTTGGACATGAATTGTTAAAAAATAGGCCTAAACATTCATAATTTATGCTAATTTCATTGATGTACTTTGACTTCACTCTTTTCACACTTTTGAATGTTTCTCATATATGTCTGTAATTTTAAATATTTTTTTTTAACTCTACTGTAACCTGATAATCTTGGCATGTACTTTATTATTTGATATCTAAAAATCTTTCTCATGACAAAATGTCTCAACCATTGATCTTTCAATTTATTTTCATGCAGTTATGTAAATGTCTCAATTGTTTCCTTAAAGTCATTGTATCTAAATGATGTTAAATATATATATATATATATATATGAATGGCGTTATCCAAAAAATGTTAAAATTTTGATTTTTTTTATAAAAATAAAAATAATAATAATAATGTCAATTATATATTGTCAATTAAGTTTGACTTGTGCACTGTAAAGCTCACAACAAACAATTAAATAATATTGTTTTAATTTTATTATTTTTTTACAAAAAAAAAAATTAATTGTTCAGGTTACGAGTCAGGTCGGGTTGACCTGCACAAAATGGGTCAGGTTATGGGTTAACTCATTTTTGCTTCTGGTCAAAAAATTAAGTTTTGGGTCAAGTTGGGTCAACAAATTTTGACCCGTTTTGCCATGTCTATCATTAATACTCAATTCCAACAACTAGCTGTCATAACCAAAGAAGTATAGATCCCATAAAAGAAATCTTACCATTCTAAGCCATAATCCATGAAAGATATGCTGAATATTCTCTCCAACAAATGACAGCTTCCAGCTAACATCATCTACTTGAGCTCTAAGTAATAGTTGTGTCAAGACAGTTGTGACAGTAGTGACAGAAATCTTAAAGTTTCAAATTTTCTTCTTTTGGCTAAAATCCAAAAACCAACTAAAGAAATTACTATTTCTTTGCTAAAAGCCTTTCTTTACTTGTCAGTCTTATCTCCAGCTGATCCTATTATAGTTTCATACTTGGCCCTATATAAAGTTACTACTCTTACACACATTACTACCCATCTCTTTCATCTTCAGAAACTTTATTATTTTGCTACCATATACATATTTCAATACTTCTTTACTCCTCTTACAAAAATCTCTTAGTAGCCAAACACTACTCTCACACTTTATATTTAGAAAATTCATCTATCTTGCTGCACATATCTCCAAATACCTAAGCATATCCCTTTCTTCATTTCTCTTACAAAATCTCTCCTCTTAGAAAGCAACACAACCCATTACATAACACAAAACTAGTAAAGCAAGTCTAATATCAGATTTTTACCATCTTTGATTTCCATATCTCTCATATTTCTCATGTATTTCACAAAACCATTTCTCATAAAGTATATACATATTTTTCATATATCTCACAATCTCATTTCTTACGAAGTACTTATACATAATCACAAAGTACCTCTCATACTTCTTGACATCTTACAAAGCTCATTTCTCACAAAGTACCCACACATATTTCCCATATGTATTTTCCATACATATTACAAGATCCATATCCGACAAATTATCTACATATACTTCCTCATACATCTTACAAATTACATATCTCTCAAAGTATCCATACATATTCCTCATTCATCTAACAAATTACATCTCTCTCAAAGTACCTATATACACTCCTCATACATCTTACAAATCCATTTCCCTCAAAGTATGTATACATATTACAAACTCTATATACTTTGAAATCTCCATATTTCACACATCCTCCATACTTCTCAAGATATATAAAATATTATTAGAAAAAGCCCTTCTCCTATAAGGCTGAAAAATCTCATATTAAAGTCCTTCTATGGAAGGCACAAATTTATCTTACAAAATTCCTTCTCATGGAAGGCAGTATCACCTATATCTTCACTAAGAATTAAAAGAGCATTATCACAGGTAAATTCATTTAAGTGCATGATAAAAAGGATAAGTTTAACCAACCTCTGCACACGACTGGACATACTCTCTCTCCCTCCAATTGCACCATTTTTTCCCTTTCAACCTTAAAGTAATCATGAAAGGATTCATCATATCATACTGCCTCTCCACTGCTAGACTCATTTTATCATGCTGATAGAATGTTATTAGTCCACTAATGTTATATCAAAGACCATACAAGATAAGTCACTATTTCTCTATCTCTAAATTTACTTTATTGACATGTTAATTATTACTGTGTAGCTGGATGCAAGTTACTTTAATGTTATCTCACTATTTAATAAACATGATTTTACAAATAAACATATATATTAATAAATTGATTTGTCACTGCTAAATATACATTATTTGGATATACCTTATTATGTTGAACATGAACTATACGATAGTTGGACACGGACTATCTTGAACCCATCTCATTGTTGGACACCTAAATATTTATTAATCATTCTCTAATATTGGATAATACCCAATATACATCATTACAATATTTAACTCATCATTCAACCAAAGCTATTACGTTAAATACATATTACTTTATTTCAACCATTAATTAAAGTTATTATACAAAATATGTTATTATATCAACCATTATCATGATTTTTAGACTTTGAGATTTTCTATTTTGTAAGACTAAAAATGCACCAAAAGCCATTAGTCTATTCAGCCTAATGTTAAGTTACGGACCCAACTCTCCAAAATAAATTTGGGTCTAACAAGGTCACTCCTCCACAGATGACATGTGGCTATGTGCAAAAATGGCCCTCAACATAGGGTAAAACTTAAATATCATTTCGAAAAAAGGCATCTTGAAAAAAATAACATTATTTTTATCTTATTAGTCAATATAATCAAATGTTTGAATTCAATTTGGGAACTTAATATACTACACCTAAATTTGCCTAAGTTTATTCTTATTTTACATCATTCCCAAAACACTTTTTTTAATGGCATCTTTTTGGAACTTTCACAAGGGTTTTTTTTCTTTTTCTTTTTTGGCATTTAGCATGATTGTGGGATAATTTTCGTTAGTTGTCAAGATTTTGAAACAATTTTATAACTAGCCTCTCGAATCTTTGAGACTTGAGTTCAGTAACAAAAGTCAAGCCTCTAAGACTCGAGTTTCAATGCTGGCACAACTGACATGGAACTCAAATCTTTCAGACTCAAATTTTATTGAAGAAGATCCAAAGAAGAAGAAGATCTGAAGAAGATCAGAAAAAGAAGAAGAAGAAGATCTAAAGAAGAGAAAGAATGTTAGGAACTTGAAAAAGAAGATCCAAAGAAGCAGGAACCTCCACGTTAAAGAAGAGAAAGAACGTTAGGAACTTGAAAAAGAAGATCCAAAGAAGCAGGAACCTCCACGTGAATTTTTTCTTCCACATCAGATTACCACCACTTGCAACTCGAGTCTTAGAGACTCAAGTTCCATCATTGAACTTGAGTTTCAAAACTTCGAAGTGCTAGTTTGTTAAGTAGTTTTGCAAACTTGACAACTAAAAATGTTCCCAAAAAAAAAAAAAAACCCTTTCATGATCCGTTAACTCCTATATATATATATATATATATATATATAAAACCAAAACTTTTGACTTTCTGTTAACCTCTCCAAAGCTTGCCACATCATTATTATTATTTTTAAACAAAATTATTTAACTTTCTTTTAACTACATAACAAATGTTTGACCAAGATTTGAACTATTTCTCCTAAAAAGCAAAACCCGATACTCTTCTTCCCAAAATCTCAAATGCTCCACTAGTCTCCCTCTCCTTCAAAATTTCTCTGCCATTAAATCGTTTCCCCCATGGAAAATACAAACACAAATCTGATTCACATCATAGTAACTGTCCACGGATGTTTATAATTTTGTGTCATCAAGTGCTGATTTTTTGTTCCCTCTTAGAAGATGTGGGTGGTTTTTTTTGGGTGGGTGATTTTTTTTGGGTTGTTTCCTCTGCAGAGTTGTCGTCACCACCCCGTTCCTTCTTCCACAGACCATAATTTTTTTTTTTTTTTTTTTTTTTTACTTCTTTTTAATGGGTCTTTTGCCTTCTTTTACAATCTTACTTTTTAGTTTTGTGTGTAATGATGACTGTGAAGTAATAATTAATGTTACTGACTATTAGAAATTCGGCTGGTTTGACTTAAGCCATAAACCATGGCACATAGATCGTCCACATAAGTTATTTGATAAGTAAGTTTAAATTTAAACTAACTGATATTGATATGAATTGTCAAGATCAGTAGTGAAGTAATTTAAACTTAGCAATTGAGTACTTTTAGAGATAACATATATTTAATAGTAGGTGAATTCTACTAGTATTTAAAGTGTTCCTATAACAGTCAGGTTAATAGTCACAATAAGTGAACATACATATAGTTTTTTAGTGTTCTCTCAAAATAAGTCATCTCTTTAGGACACCATCTACTATTCCCTAAAATTTGGAACATGGAAATTAGGAGAGACTCTAGTAGCCTCTCCGATAACTTGGAGGTGTTCCATAAAGAAAATCATGAGAAGTTAGTAAAGTAAGCAAAGAATAAGATCCGGTAATTTGGTGATCCATTCTCCCAAAAGTACGTGTCTCTATAACCCAAAGTTATTTTATTCAATGTTGACAAACCCAACGTGAGCTTCATTTCAAAATTCAAACTTATTAAAAAGAAAATATTGTCTTATCATTGGCTGGCTGGCCCCACGTGAACATATTTTTGTATAAATATACGATAAAGAATAATATGTAAAAAAATACAATAATCTAAAACAAAATGTACATAAATAAATTAAGATTATTTGATTACTATTATTCTTTAGTCAAATATACGTTCATAAACTTGGTTGTTTTGGCTACATGTATATGTGTAATATGTGTTTTTACTTTTTATTGGGTATTATTTATGTGTATATATATAGGGTTTGGTTAATGTAGGCCCTTAGGGTACAAAATAACCATCAATTTTAAGAAACTTTTTATGAAAGATTGAAAAAACTGTCAAAAAAATTAATTATTTTTTCATAATATATTTTTTTAAATGGTTTATTAACATATGCCCTAAGGATATACATTAGTAAAATATATATATATATATATATATATATATAAGACAGTTGTAACAATCCACTATAAAACTCACTTTGCTCATTCTTTTTGTTTCTACAAACTCTTTGTCTCAAGGTATGTGAATTTTAGACTCATCAAGTTTGGTGAGAATTTAATCAAACTATGTGTCGTTTTGGTTTAATTTATTTTTTAGCTACTTAAAAATAAGATTGTTTTAAAAAAAATTATTATAAGAGCAAAGTGGACATATTTAATAGAAAAATTATCACAAAATTTTTTAAAATCTCATTTTTAACGTCTCAAAGATTAGAGGCTATTTATCATTGATAATGAAGCCACTTAAAAATGCATCCAACCTTCAACCCACCCTCAACCCATCTTATCCCACTGCTGATCTGACTCCACCCCCACGCGGCCCATTATTATATAATTGAGAAATAATATATTCACAACATTTTTATAATATTTTTATAATAAATCTTAAGTGACAAGTTATTATTAGTTATTATTGTTAGGACAAAAATGTAATCTTAGTGTTAGGTTCAAATTTGAACCAATAACAACTAATCACCTATGATTTATTATAAAAATATTGTATACATAACCCCTCACTATATATTTTGCTCTACAACATTAACTATTACATGCAATTTTGGTGTTTACGTATGAACATATTCCTTTATGGTATCCCTTTTCTTGTAGATGTGAGTGTTTCTCAAATAAATAAATATATATATAATATATATTTTGGTCCTAACGTCTGACGTCACTCTCCAATTACGAGTTTACAACCGCGTTCTTTTATCCTATGTTGGGTGGGTCTGTCACTCACACTTAAAGGTTAAACACTCACCGCTCAAACTCCAAAGCTTGGCAATGGCAATGGCAATGTCCATGGTCATGACTGCTTCTCTCTTGGGTCTCTCTCCCCCACCTCTATGTAATGGAAATTCCCACAGAAATCATGATATGGGATTTATGACTGTCACAACGCCCTCCTCATATTTTCACTCTCGCACTCTGACTCTCAATTCTAACCCCAAAAGGACTAGTAGTACTATCAGGTACCTCTCCTTTTTGTTCTTTGGTTTTATCCATTTCCTTTTTTTCATGTTCCTTGAGTGATTGGATTTGTATGATAATGGTGTTTTAGATGTCAATCAACAAGTACTGATGAACCAAAAACCAGAAGAAATTTACTGGATAATGCTAGCAACCTCCTTACCAATTTGTTAAGTGGAGGAAGTCTTGGGTCGATGCCTATAGCTGAAGGTGCAGTCTCGGATTTGTTTGATCGGCCTCTCTTCTTTTCACTCTATGATTGGTTCATAGAGGTACTTTACTTACCCTCTTTTGCAAATTTGTCTTTTAGATGATTTAGTTGTCACTTGTCAGCTGGTTGATTGAAAAAATAAAAAAAGCCCTGCAGTGTTTCTATTGAATGTTGAGTTGCATTTATTGAGTGTCCATTTGGGTTAGCTGTTTGAAAATGTGCTTTTTTTTAGATATAGAGAATTTATAAGTTGGGTTTTGAAAACATAATTTTTAAAAGGGTTCAATTAATGTATGTCTGCCTGCACTTAAGCATACATTAATCATCCATTTTAGGAGGAAAATTGAAAAAAACTCAACAAAAAAAAAAAAAAAAATGACTTTTTCATTTTCTCATTAAGATTTACCTAAAATAGTTTACTACTGTATACTCTCAAGGCATGCATTAGTAAAACCCCTTTTTAAAAATGCAATTGAAGCTTTTAAAAATGCAAATTATTTCAAGTTTTCATGTAAAATCTTCTCTTCCCCCCTCCACAAATTTGCAGTGCCAACCGGGTTCTAAATTTGAATTTTTGTTCTTAACTGTCATTTTCTTTTATGTGCATTGTGCTTTCGTGATTTGATAATTGTGGACATGCTAAGTTCTATTGTTCACTCTCCTCTAAACATGTTTGTTGAACTTGGCAGCATGGCTCTGTGTATAAACTTGCTTTTGGGCCAAAAGCATTTGTTGTTGTATCGGATCCTATCGTTGCAAGACATGTTCTTCGAGAAAATGCATTTTGTTATGACAAGGTACTACCTAACTATATGATTCTTGACTCCACCCATCCCTCCTCTTGTCAACATGATTATTGATGTCAATATGAGTTTATGTAAAATGCCTTTTATTTATGTAAGCATGTACGAACTTTCTTTGTTTGGTCTATACTCGTATCATCTAAATTATAGCTCACATATTTATACGACTGTTCCAGAGATCTTATTTCTTTTTTGCTGATAAAATAGGGTTTTGACTTTTGAGCCTTTGCCAACATATAAGGTTGGCATTAGTTTTTGTTTGTCTCAATTGGGTCTTGAGGCCAATAGTATGGGAAATTAATTGAGAAAAACCATCAATCACAAGAGAAATGACAATACCATTACCAGGTGAAATGATTCCAAACCTTATGAATCTTGATAGCTTTGCTAGCATGTTTGATCATTATGGGATTTGACTAGCATACTTTTAAATTATATGTCATCTTTAAGTACTTTCTGCATATCATTTATTTATTCTAATCTATTATTACTCAACTTATTGCAAACTCAATTAGGGAGTCCTAGCTGATATACTAGAACCAATAATGGGCAAAGGACTTATACCTGCAGATCTTGACACTTGGAAGCAGAGGAGAAGAGGTAAGCAAGTAAAAAATATGTATTTTTGGGTTTTGCACCTTAGTTTATGACAAAACTCAACTAGCACTATATTAATTCTCCAACTAAAATGATGATCCACAATTTGTTGGTATCTAATTCCTCTGTAGTCATAGTCTCTTTAAAATCCTTTGGGATTAGTTAGTTTTGAAAGGTGGCTTAGATCAAAAGATGATTTTCCTACAAATGTAAGTACATATTGGTAATTTTGGGAATGTCAAGTTGTATGTTGTAAGAGTTCATATTGCCTGGCACTATATATATATATATATATATAGATGAACTACACTAAAAAAAATTATAGAGAAAATTTGCTCTTAATAATTGTCATAACTTAGACGCTTCATACGGTTGGATAAGTGTAAAAAATTAGACAGGATATACAATGATAAGTAATTGAATGCCAGGAAGTGATCCTTAATGTCTTGTGTTAGGCACTTACTGGTAAATTTTATATGTTATGCAGTTTCTTCTAGTTTAGTTAGGTACAAAGTGTTCTAGCTTGTAGTGATGGATGACAACCAGCATAAAGGCTAAAAAGTAGGCACCTATATCATGATAGTCTGAGGTCTGATATCCAGTGCCTCCCCAATGCCTTGCAGGAAATTAATAACTTAATCAAATTTTGTTGTAGTATTATATAATATTACTCATTTATGTATTTACCAACCTATCCTGATCTGGATAGTAAATCAACTTTAACCCGGTGCTGTTGAGAGACGCAGATGGTCTGTACTGGTTAAATTACCGACCTGATCAGTGATGGAGCAATTCGATCCGGACCCATGGTTACTCACTGGTGATCTGCTTCCTTAAAAAAATTGGCATGCCAGTCATTAAATTACAACAAAAGTAAACCAGTTATTTTTTACTGACTAAAGGCTTATATGGTAAATTTAAAAGCTTAGAGTTCTTAGATACAAGATTATTGATATAAGGTCAATTATTTTATTAATCATAATGGTACTTCTGAATATAAATTATTACTTCTGGAATGGGGTTAAACTTGTTTTGCTTATTATAAATTAGCACTTCCAAGCTTTTTTTTATTTCCTTATTATGAGATGGCACTGATTTTGTCTAATAATTCCATCTGCAACTTCTTCTGAGATATATATATATATATATATATATATGATCAGTCTACCTTCTTGTTCTATTTTAAATCTAATCATATTAGAATAATAATATGTTGCAGGCAAAATGATGCTCATAGAAATGGGAACTTAGACATCATATCCTCCATGGGAGTCTATATATATTATGTAATTTTTTATGAACTGATACTTCAGCAGTGTCTATGGTTGTTCCATTCTTTGCGAGAAGAGAGCTATTTTTTATGGTTAATTCATGCTGGAACTGATTCTTTTCATTTATTTGAAAATAATTCACAGTTATTGCTCCTGGGTTCCATGCCTTATACTTGGAGGCTATGGTCAAGATATTTACTGATTGTTCAGAAAAAACAATATTGAAATTTGAGAAGCTTCTACAAGAAGAGACATTGAACAGAGGGAGGAAGACAATTGAGTTAGATCTTGAAGCAGAGTTTTCTAGTTTGGCTCTTGACATTATTGGGCTTGGTGTGTTTAACTATGATTTTGGTTCTGTTACTAAAGAATCTCCTGTAATTAAGGTATGCCCATCAATTTTGTTGTGGTGTTGCATTCATTGAACATTACATGTCAACAAGCTACTTTCTTCTTTTCTTACTGAGGGATCAGTTATGCTGAAACACATATGCATCTCATATAAACATTAGAGCAACAGTTTCTCTCACATCTATATTTTTGGGGCGTTTCTCTCTCTCCTATTGAAAAATCATAGACACTGTAAATATGCACAGAACATTAATCTTCCAAAATATGATATCATTAATCTAACAGGATTTTAGATTTTTCATTGTTATGAACCTCCCTCGCCCTGCGTCCTTGCTCTGGTGTCCGCACAAAGGAGTGATTGATTCAATGCATGGGCGTGAAAAGAGGTAGAGAAAGACCATAAACAGCATTGGTAGGAGTAGTGAAAAATTACGTGTTAATTAAAGATGTGGAAAAGAGTCTTATTTTCCATAGTATAGAATGATGGAGAAGAATACATATGGTTGATCCCATTTAGTCTATCAACATATAGCACCCCCAAAATCTTGGGATTAAGGCTTTATTGATGTTGTTTGTATGTGTATTAATTTAACCTCTATGAAAATTTGGAAGGCAATCCCTCATTGTCTCATGTGGAGCAGTTGGAGATAGAGAAATGCTAGGTGCTTTGAGGGGTGTGAACGTTCAATTTTAGACCCAAAACTTTCAGTCCTTACTTCTTTATTTGAGTGGATGAATGCTTCAGGGCTATTATTCTTCTTCAATTTACTTGAAACGCTTGATCATTGTAATTTCATTCATAGTTGAGGGTATATCTCTTGTATAGATCAGTATAAGGCTCATGATGGGCTCTTTTAAAAATATATTATAGGCAGTATATGGCACTCTTTTTGAAGCTGAGCACAGATCCACCTTCTACATTCCATACTGGAAAGTTCCTTTGGCAAGGTGGATAGTCCCCAGGCAGCGGAAGTTCCGGACTGATCTTAAAGTTATCAATGACTGTCTTGATGGACTCATCAGAAATGCAAAAGAGACCAGACAGGTGAGAAAATATTTATTCTCTTTGATGGATGTACATGAAGATTGAATGTCATTTAAATAGGCAATGATGAAAATGTATTTCTACAAATGTGAGCAACTGTTATGCATTTGGAAGATATTGGTTATCATTAATTATCTTGAATAAACTCATCAATGTGCGGAAGGTACCATGTCAGTGATAGCAACTTTTAAGCCTGAAATGTGTAGAAAGGTAACCACATTTACCACATGCCTATACTATGGAATTATTTATTTAATTAATTAATAATTTTTTTGGGGCGCCACAAATAACTCTTGGTGACAACTTATGAAAATTATGCATTGTATACTGCAACAACAAAAATCAAGCCTTAACACAAATTTTTGGGGTCAGCTATGGAATTTTTCCAATTGCTACCTACCAACTTAGGTGTTAATTCCTAAGTTTTTCTGCTTGGTACAAATTCCTGGCAAACCCTAAGTGCTGATTCTTAGGAGGCCTATCCTTAACTTTTATCTTCTTTTCAACATTGCATGGCATCAACTTAGTATTAGAGTAAACCAAATCCAATTTCCAGCGAAACCAAGAAAGCAACAAAAATCCACCCTTGCAAGCACTGAACCCTCATCCCACCAGCACCCATCATCAATCCGTCAGAAAGTTTCATACCCACAAACCCAAGACAAACCTGACCTGAAACCAGCCACGAACACTCTGAACCCATCAAGTACCCCACCAACCATGAGACTCCCTTGCCAGTGACCCATCATCATTGAAATCACCCACCCAAAAATAAATAATAAAAACTTTTGTCGTCACCGGAACCCACCAAAATCCAACCCTCCAATCATGAGCCTCACCAACACATCAGCCCAAAACTGCCATCGACATCCAGCCATATAACATTCTTGTTTATTGCTGTCAAGATTGCGTCAAGGCCACCTCACCACCGCCACCACAAGGCCCACCATAACTCCCTCATCCTCCCATCACCAAACCCCCTCTCACCAGTGGCTTCAAGTTTTGAGGTCCCGTGCAACTGCACCAGCTATCCATCGTGCTGAGGACCCACCACTCGCCAGCCTCCCTCTCACCACAACCTCTTGGTCCCAAGGGCTTGGTAAAGCAGCAGGGGTGGGAAAGGAAATCAAGTCATCAGAGATATTTGCATCTCTTATAGATGCAGTGTATGATGGCTTGCCAGATAAGAGATGACCAAATAAGCCCTTTTCTTGTAAGAATATCTCAACTGAGCAAGCCCAGTATATATAATCCTGCCATTTAACTTAATATAAATAGGCATCATGAGAGCACTCAAAGTTGTCAAGAAGGGCATAATCTGACGTCTAGTAGTCATGATGTGAGTAAACAAGCAAGAAATGTAGCAGTGCAACAAGAAAATGGAGAAAAAGGCCTATGAGAATTTTGCTGCATCATGTGTTTTTGTTAACTGTGTATGCATAAAGGTGGTAGTTAACTCTTGATGCATATAGTAAAATTAAAATGGTTTGCATTCTTTCAGAATTGAGCGATTGATGAGGACCTTGAAATTTGTAAATTCTATGTTGATAAGAACATGGTATACCCTCTGATATATTTTTGTCTCAAGATGTAATTTCTAATAACTAATACGGAAAAGAACATCAATAACTCTTGGACAAAAGAAAAGCAATGAAAACTATTCCTTTATGTTTTATCTCATCAAAATAACTTCATTACTGCATATGAATCTGTACATGTTTAATAAAGTACTGAACATTACATTATGTATGATATTACTGGCTCAAGTCAATGTGTTCTTAGCTTGGTTCCCAATAGCATGTGCACAAACAAATTAGAAATTAGTTTCAAAAACTTGATTTTGTTTAGGTTGTATGACAGGAAACAGATGTTGAAAAGCTGCAGCAAAGAGACTACTTGAATCTCAAGGTGGAGACTCATCATTCACTTTTTGTCTCTTCCCCCCCACCTCTCCCCCCTTCTCTTTTCTTGCTCTCTGCTGTATTTATCCTCTGTTTGAAATATCATCTGATTGACTTTTACTAGTTAAACTGTAAAGTTGTTTATATGTAGGAGTTATAAAAAAAAAATTTGAGATTCTGGAATTGTAACTATGAAGTATGCAGGATGCAAGTCTTTTGCGTTTCTTAGTTGATATGCGGGGAGCTGATGTTGATGATCGTCAGGTAAATATATCACCTTCAATCTTCCGGAATAAGATTTCATGCCAAGAAATTAACTTCCTCAGATAAAACTGTATTTGCTTTTTCTATCATCTGATTCTAGATAATCAGTAAATTTTGTAATCTTATTCATGTATACCATGCATTTATCTTTTTCTAGACATGTCAATAATTGGGTGAAAAAATTGGAACATCTCTAAGTCTGTGTGCTGATGTGCCATTTGTTAGGTTGGACCTGTCTTAAACCAGCTATATTTCCTCGACATTTTTGGATGTATAATTACAGTTCAAAATTATGTTACCATGCCTTCTGTTTAATTCAGGGCTGACTGTGAAATCTCTCTTTCTAAGCCTTTTTTTTTTTTTTTTTTTATTGGATGGCTTCTCAAAGTAGTCATTCTATCACTAGTTTGATGGATTTAATTGACTGCTGTATTTTTTTATATTTGTATTACACCACCAGTACATATCCCGTGTGCTGGGGGTTGTCTTTTTTATATATTAATAAATTCTTACTTACCTATCAAAATAAAATATATGTCTACCATGCTTTTTTGACAGCTTCGGGATGATCTGATGACAATGCTTATTGCTGGCCATGAAACAACAGCTGCCGTTCTTACTTGGGCTGTTTTCCTGCTTGCACAAGTATGATTCTTCATTACCAACTTTTGATATAGCATTGTAAGTTTCATGAAAATGGGTTCTCAATACATGCTCTTCCATGACTTACTTTTATCAATGGCTCTTTTCTTCTCGTAAAGATGATGCGACCATGCTCATGCATTTTGATTTTCTAAATTGCAGAACCCCTCCAAAATGAAAAAAGCTCAAGCAGAGATTGATTCAGTGCTTGGCCAGGGGAGACCAACCTTTGAATTGGTTAAAAAATTGGAGTAGGTCACTGATTGGTACTTTTATGAATTGGTTCTATTCACCAGTAGCTCTATGTTGAAAAAGCCTTTGTATTGGTACCCACGTAAAATACGCTTTAGCATATAATAACAATGAAACAAGTAGATGTAGCAATATATCATTAAGTTTGCAGTGTTATGAGCTAGGAACATGGTTAAAATGAGGGCATAAATGGATACCTTATTTTAGAGGATCACCAATGTAATTATTCATGTTGGTGCCTTTTTGACAGTGATATTTTTTGTTTTAGCCAATGGCTTAGACGAAATGGCATCTCTTTCTCCCAGAAGGGGAAGAGTAATGGTTTCTTTCTCATATGTGTACAAGTGGCATAATCTATCGGGGGGAAAAGTACTTAAATTTTTTGTTAAATTACATTTTGAACCCCTAATTTATGGGTGGTTTTAACCCAACACTTTCAGAAGTTTCAAATTAAACTTCACAGTTTAAAAATGTTTGAATTTAAACCATAAACCCATTACATGTGATGCCATTAATGGAAAATACGATTAAAAAAAAAATGATACCACGTGGCTTGAGTGAAATAATGTCCATATAACGGACACATCTATTGAAATAATCACACTGCATAGTTTTGTTTAAGTATTATCTGTTTATGGCATCGACTTAAATAGTTAAATGGGTGTGCAGTTTGAATTGAAATGTTTTTGAAAGTGTAGGTTTTCATTTGAAACTTTTGGAAGTGTGGAGTTTAATATGAAAATACTCCTAAATTGTGGGGTTTGAAATGTATTTCATTCTAAATTTTTTGATGCTATATCATTGATGACATGAGAATCTTAAAGAGTATGATAGACTTATGGGTTACAATTAATTTATGTTTGAAATTTGCATAGACTGCAACAAAAGAGTTACATGGAAGGTTCCAACAATCAAGCTTGACCTTGGCCGATCAATAGCAACCCAAGCCTGAATAGGTTTGCCCAAGCTTGTCCTAGTTCACCTAGCTTAAGTCTTAGACTGAATACCTAAATTTGCTGAGCAGACGTCAAACAGCCCAAGATTGCTTGTATTCAGTCTTTTGCACCATTTTCTAATAATTAGCAGATTAACAATTTGTGTAATATTCCACTCTTTCAGGTATATTAGACTTATTGTTGTAGAAGTTCTGCGCTTGTATCCGCAGCCTCCTTTGCTAATTAGACGTTCTCTCAGATCAGATGTATTACCAGGTATTACTTTTTGCTGAAAACACTAGAAAGATGGATATTGTTGATTCATGATTTTATAAAAAAGCATTAGCCTTTCTACTCATTTTATATGAATTTTAAAATTTGTATGAATTATTTTGCAAAAAACTGAATTGTGCCATTATGATTCTTTTGAGGTTGCATCAGTCCATGCAACAACTTCATCTGGTTCATGTGGTTATGAAGACATGAACCGGACTGTCTACAAGTGATGTGCTTGTCTTTTTCCTGCATACATAATTTTATAAACATTTATTTCTTTTGATAAATGGGTTAAGAATCGGACTTTATTTTAAACTTGCAGGAGGGTACAGGGGTGACAAAGATGGTTATAAGATTCCTGCCGGGACTGATATTTTCCTTTCTGTGAGTAGAAAGCATTTATATCGCTTTTATCTTTGTGCTTTATATTGACAGGTAGAACTTGTTTTAAATGTAATGCTTAAGTGGAACTTAACCCTATCTGCCAGAAGGTTACTCTTATATACGCATACAAATTAGACAAGTGCACACTTAAGTTATTTGCATTTCACTTTTGCTTACAACTTAATTTATTCTCTTTCTTTAACATAATATTCCTCAATATTTTGTCACATTCAGGTATATAATCTCCATAGATCTCCATACTTTTGGGACCGACCCAATGAGTTTGAGCCAGAGAGGTTTTTAGTGCAAAAAAAGAATGAAGACATTGAAGGATGGGCTGGGTTTGATCCATCTCGAAGCCCTGGCGCATTATACCCAAATGAGGTCACTTAATAGTCTCCATATTTTTTGAAGCATACATAGTTTCATGATCTCATATTCTTAATATAGATTTGATGGTTGCAATCATCAGATAATAGCGGATTTTGCATTCCTACCCTTTGGGGGAGGACCAAGAAAATGTGTTGGAGACCAATTTGCACTAATGGAGTCCACTGTGGCATTGGCTTTGTTGTTGCAAAAGTTCGATGTGGAGCTGAAAGGATCTCCAGAATCGGTGGAATTGGTCACTGGGGCAACAATGCACACAAAGAATGGAATGTGGTGCAAATTGAAGAAGCGATTAACATAAAGGAGATACATGTATTGATAAAACTTGTATGGTGCATGTACTAACAACTGGCGTAACCAATTATGGGACTCTCAAAAAATATCCACAAAGAGAATAAAGATTATAAAATTTTGAAGAATGGGTTCCAATATGAATAAATTAGTAAGGGAGATGATATTTCAGCTCTTGGAATTGTTTCTTCCGCATCACTTCTTTTAAATTAGCATCACTTCTCTTAAATTAGAACGAAACAATTTTGATTTTTGAGAGCTAAAATAATTAGTATATATTTTCCAAACTTTAAAATTAATCCCCATTAACCAGAGTAAGTATAAGGATGTGTAATGTTAATAATAGCCTTTCAAATCTCTTGAATATATTGTGGATATCAAACTTTTCTTATTTTTCTGAGCAAATACAATAATAGACTTTATCATTTATACAAAATCATATTGTACAATGGGGAGGAGAGAAAAATGGCGTTCTTTTAACTAGACAATGACTTCAGCATATCTCCACTTTTCACCCAATTTTATGATAATATTATAGTAAAATATTTTATTTTCAGAGATACTGTAAATATAAAATGGTAAACGTAAAGACAACGACAACAAGCGGGGATAGCTCAGTTGGGAGAGCGTCAGACTGAAGATCTGAAGGTCGCGTGTTCGATCCACGCTCACCGCATTTTTTCTTGTTTTACTTTTTCCACTGAGGCTTTCTCGTGTTTGTCAATGACCCATATTTTTTTATCTTTTAGGTCCAACCCATTAATACAGTTTCTATTTGGTCCATGAAATGAGTCACCAACCAAATTGCATTACACTCAGTCAAGTCAATTATTCTTTTGGTGATTCATGAACTTGATCAGTTAGTCGGAGTTTGACATGTACTATGGTGGGCCCAGGCTTATATCCTCCACATTAGTAACATTTTCTTCCTCAAACCCTCTTCCCTTTAGGGATGGCAAAATTTTTTTTTTTTTTTTGGCCCTACTTTAACTTGATTTGCCAGCCATGTGTGCATTTTGACTTATTTTTCACACCGCATTGAGGTGGTAGGGGTGGATTTGGATGAGATTACCCCTATCTTTTATTTATATTTTAAAAATACACCCGAAATTCTTAGTAACTTTATTATTAAGTAAAATGTTAAGATACTAAGACTTTTTTTTTTAATTATTGTCTGGTTAAATACTTCGGTTTATACTATTGAGTTGCTTAATTAAAAATAGTTTGATTTGGTGTGATCAATTTGAAGCACCTATAATCCGGTCCCGCTCTGCCCCCATTGTCATTCCTAAGTATTTTTTACTCTCTGTCTTTGTCTCTCCCCTTCCCCCCTCCCCCAAAAAAAAAAAATGCTAGCATAATGAGGTGCCCAAAAATGCGTCATGAGGGACATGTCCATGGGTGAGGTGGCCAGCCACGATTTCAGGCATGCCATTATGATGTGGCCAAAGCTAGCAAGGCTTTTAGACAACTCATATAACTCAAACAAGACTTTCTTATCATGTGCCCAAAATAATTTAGACATACTTAATTGTTTAGGTTTTGTTTCTTTTTCTTTTCTTTTTTTGGGATAATTTGATAATGGGGGATTGTCAGGTGGGGTTTGAACTATAGATATATAGTGCTACTAAAGATCCACTGTTGGAGGGTTTAGGTAAGTAAGGTGATGAACATAACCTCACACACCATGGCATTAAGGATATCCCTGATAGTTCTATGCCTACCTCATAGTTGAACCTACCAGGGATAGAGGAAAGAAGGGTGTTAACTCTAGGCTCCAAGATAAGAAAGGGAAGAGAGGCGTTGGTGTTCAAATCTTTACTCAAACACTTAAGCCAAATTTGTGACGCAGTGAAGAGTGGGAGTACAGTTACTTCTACAAGGTCTGACAACTTGGATGAAGTATGGAGGATGTGATGGACGTTGTTAATCTCATGGGTGATGGATGTTGTTATTCTCAAGGAACAAATGCTGCAAATTGAATAGCTGAAGCCCATTGCAAATAGAATAAGTGGTCATCGAAGTTTCAGATTGTACTGTTTTTAATATCATTTTTGTTATGAACAATTTTCTTTGTGACATTTATAAATTCAAAGGTTGTGATGTTATAAAAAATTGGTGGTGTGAAAATAGAGACCCTATTTTGAACACAACTTCTGAATAAAAAATCTATGGCTTAGGCAGAGGTCTCGAGATTTTTCCCACTTAGCTTGGCCTTAAAGGTCCACTGTCTCCATGCCGAGCATGAGCCACAAAGACCTTTAGACCTACACCCCTTCCAAATATATATTCTAATCGTACCGGGAAAAACCTTAAGGTTTCATTTGGCTGGGGTAAAAACATGGAATATAAAAAAATAGGGGACAGTAGGGTTTCTTTGGTTGTTTGGTTGGGGTGGAAAATTGGAGAGATTGCGGTGGGGCTCAGGTATTTTCCCCCCCAATCCTACCAAAATTCTATCTCCCCAATTTGGGGTGATTTTAGGAGAGAAAATGAGAAGAGGGATAGATTAGAAAATACCAAGTCTGCCCCTCCCTCTACAGTGTGTCTGTGTGCTTTAGCTTAATTATGTTGCTTAAGCATGCAAGGAGTGGCAGAAGAGCACTAATTTTTTGTTTTGAAAAAAAAAAAAAGGCAAAACTCAAAAAGAGGAAATAGGAAATAGGATGGTGAAGTAAAACCTTTCATCCTCAATAAGAAATAATAAGGGATGTTAAAGATTCAAAAATAAGGAATACAATAGGATTGAACCATGAATCTTCTTTAATGGTTTGAGGTCAAGTAATCTTGGTTTGGGAAGGGGGGATGGATGTCAACAATTACTTCAGTGATTTGATGAATATCTTAAAATATGAGGTAACATATGATCCTCAATAAGAAATTATAAGGGATGTTAAACATTCAAAAATAAGGAATACAACAGGATTGAACCGCAAATCTTCTTTGATGGTTTGAGGTCAGGTAATCTTGGTTGAAAATCTTAAATTTTCTAGTAACTAGAGAGAGAGAGAGATGCATTATATTTATATACCTTTTTTTTTTATAGAATGCATAAATTTACAAGAAGGAATTTTTGGAAGGAAAATCAATTGACTTGATTACACTTGAGAACTAATTGACAACTCCTCTATCTATCCTCATCTAATCTAAGTGGATGGGCATGCTACCTTTCCAGGTGCCGAGAAAGGTGCTTACTGGGTAGATGCTTCGTTGCAATGTTGTGAAACTGTGAGGAACCCATGGTCTGTTCCTGCAGATAAAGAGAATGCTCATGAATTAAACCAAAAGAGCTTTGGCTTGTACGGAACTTTCTCCATGGTGGGCAAGTCATGGGTTCAAAATCTATCGGGTGCATATGTAACTTACCCAAAAAAATAAAAATAAAAAACCCTCATTTGAAAGGAAAAATCCATAATCCCAATTTAAATGCATACCATATCTTGCAGATTGTCCTGTATGTCAAAACACCCATGAATCACTGGCGCTTTGAAACTAAGCTGTGCCTGCAACTGCAAAAACCCAATCCAAGACATTCTTTATAAGCATTCTATGGGTCAAACCAAATTCTTAAAGGATGAAAGGGACTAATTGATCAAGTACCAGTCCTTGCATGCTCTGTTGGGTCCCATATTGACCAACACGTGATGCTAACGAATGCAACTGTCCCTGAAGAAATGAGACAATTTGTCAGAAACATATGCATTGCTTGCTTCTGAAACATTATGCAAACTTAACAAGGTTGAATAATAGCAAGCCACATACCAGCCCCTGCAAGCCCTGTTGATTGCTAAAATAATCATCACGTATAGGAGAATTTGAGTTCAACTGTCCCTGTCATAGGTAAAAAGGCACCAAATTTAAATTATCATCAATTAGAAGATACAAAACCACTATCGAGACTAGATGACATCATACCACGGAATTTATATTTTGTTGATCATCAAAATATTCATCAAAAGCAGGAGCTCTAGAACTTAGCTCCTACAAAAATACAAGCAACCACATCTGAGAAACATCTAGCTAATGACAATACTGTAATTATCATACACATTTACTTTTTAAAAAATTCCTAAACAAAATTCTTCTTCCAATATCTCACACGTGACATTCCTTACCACCCCTTGCAGGTCCTGTTGAGGAACATAACAATTATCCAGGTTGTGTGCTCTTGAACTCATTTGCTCCTACATATGTAAACCCATAATGAAGTGCATAACATTATAAAGATCATCTTGCAACTTAAAGAATATAATCTGAAATTCAAAATTAATATGGGACAAACCATCTGCTGGCAGCTCTCTTGAATCCCAATAGTTACACCATCAGGCTCAGAGCGTCCCTACAATACACACAGAATCTGCTTTAGGATGCTTCACTGCATATAGCTTATTTAGAAGATATAATACCTGCATGTCAATCATTAGGCAGTAACTCACCTTTCTTTTTTTAAATGTTTTCTTTTTCTTAGATGACTTGGCCATGCTGTTGTTCTGATTCTCCTCTTCAATGTCAAGGAAACCATGAATTGCCAATTTGTTGGGTTCCAAAACACTCCTAACAGAATTGTTCACACCCACACAATGTTTCAATACTTCCTCTAATGCTTGAAATGCTATACTGTAAGTTTCCTCAGATAAAGAACCTTCTTCAACCAATCTCATGGCCCGTTTACATAGATCATTGAAACGTAGTACCCTATAATGAAGCCCATTCGATACTTGACTGGTAGGCTGCCTGACCTTTGCATCTTTTGTCCAACGCTTCAAAATATAGTGGGATGGAATGTTGGGAAGACCACAATTTTGAAGAACAAGTATTGCATGTCTACAAAGAAAACCCCTGTATTCAAATGAATGACATAAACAACATATATCCAACTCTGCTTTATTCCAAGCTACAACAAAATTCTGGCGTTCTTCGAAATCATCAACTCGGTATATCACAGTCCCATTATCTTCCCTTTCTTCTTGCGAATGACAAGAAACCACTCCCAAAACCTCAAACTGAAATTTCTTAAATACTGCATCAGTATAAACTCTCGACATTTGTTTCTCAAAAGGTGAGAGAGATCTTAATGCAGGTTGTTTGTGGCGTGTTTCAAAATCAGCCTCGGCTTCCATGTAATACCTGTCTTCCAGAAATGTTCTATACTGCTCAATAAACTCCTTGAATGAAGTTTCCCTACATATGTACCTGTCAAAGAATGAGGTTATGCTTTCAGATCTCTCAGTTGTAGAGAGTCCAGCAAAAAACGAATCCCGCATGTAGGTTGGGACCCACTTATTACGATCTTCATACAATGAGTGGAACCATTCATCCTCCTTCAGTTCAAATTTATCAACCATTTTCCACCATCTCTTTTCAAACTGTTCATCTGTCCAAGACCGGTAAATGCATTTGTTAAATTTTGCCATAAATTTTTCATTTTCATTTATGATACCACCCAAATTTTCAAAAATCCTCCTCAATATATGCCACAAACAAAAACAATGGCGTGTATCAGGAAATACATCTGCAACAGCTTCTTTCAAGAACTTGTCTTGATCAGTAATTACTATTCTTGGAGCTTGGCTACCTACTGATTTAAGCCAGGTCTGCATTAACCAAACAAAAGTTAATGTAGTCTCCTCGCCAATCAATGCACATCCTAGAAGAATGTACTGGAAGTGATGATTAACTCCAATAATAGGAACCAAAGGAACTTTATATTTGTTTCTAACATAAAAGGTATCAAAGAAGACTACATCACTGAAATTGATATAATCATGCCTACCCTTTGCATCAACCCAGAACACACTTCTCAAGCGCTTTTCATGGTCGAAGTCTATTGAATAAAAGAAGTTGGGATTGTCATCCTGCATATACATGAAATTGTCAAGCATCACCTGTACATCTCCCTCATCTAAAGCCAACTGCAAACCCTTCTTTTGACAAGCAACAATACCAGGTTGCTTGTTATGTCCCCTGATAGAATTATAAAAATCAAGTGGACAAATATCATGGTTATGCTCCTTGATAAAACTATGCACAACCCATTTCTCTTCAGGTGTCCGCTTCATATGCAACCCTGCCTTGCAATCTGTCTTTAAACATGGTCGTGGTTGCACGGTTGAACTAGAGACACGTTTGCTTCCAAATCTTGAACAGGCAATTTTTATATCAATAAATTTTCCTGATTTTTTTGAGCGCCTACTGGCTTTTATAGTGATGCCAAATCCCACAGACCGAGCATATTCTCTGTAGAAAGAATATGCTGCCTCCTTTGTCTCAAATTCCAAGCCATTATGGGGCTCACAAGTGACACTTTTGTTAACACCATTCAGCCCGACGGCGTTAACATCAACTTCATTTTGAATAGTGGAAACACTTGCATTTGGTCCAAATACTTCCTCAACATGTTCACTTGTTGTAGGAGAATTTACATCATCTTCCTCAACATACATTCTATCTGCACTATCCACATCATCAATATTTGTATTTGATCCAATATCTAATTTCTCATGTTCACATGAAGGAAGTTCAAGATCTATCTCCATGATGAAATACAGTTTATTCAATAGAGAAGGTTATTTTAATAAATTTCCTGAAAGGACATAAGGTAGGAATTAGTTTACAACCAAATGAAGACTGAATTGAACAGATACGACAGTTAATTGAATAAACAGAACTATTAAAGAATTAATAAAAAAATTGAAATTGTTTAGGTTGCTAGGCTAAAAGTATACTTGTTCCACCCAAAAACAGTAATTGGGCTTGGCATTTTAAGAACTACACCAACCCCCCCCCCCCCCAAAAAAAAAAAAAAAAAAACACACTCATGCATCAGGATGATTATATCTATGAAATATTCAATGCATATATAGACTTGTAAAGGGAGGTTGTAGTGGAAGAACATATAAGGAAGAACCTTGGTGCGATTGAATATGCCATATAAATCCTGTTCTTTGTTCTATCCAAGGCTATAATTTCTAACAAATTAAAAGACTTTATGCTACTTGATTTTCACCATTGAGTTTTTCAAATTATTAATATTTAATAACATACAAGAAACACTATAAATAACGAAACCTTAGTTGCTCTCATTCAAATTCACACAAAAAGACTGCAATCCACAATAAGTATATTTATCAGCAACTAGGAACTTGTTTCATTTTTCAATTACAGTGATTGCAAACATATACCTTCATCTTCACTAAAAATAATTTTTCACTCCTGCAACATCAGAACTTGCAATCACTCTTACGCAAGTGACTAACACTCTTTGGATTCTTGATTCACAGTACCTATAGCCGTTCTAGTACAGGTCATCCACCATACTATATTACAGCCCCTATTTTCTAGCACAAACCAACATTAATCAAATTTCATTGACAAAAAGTTGTAATACTAGGTGAGAGTCGTGGGATCCCTGCTCCATTTCTATTTTTATCTTCTTGTGTATACCATAATTAAATAATTTATGCTCAAATTCTCTAGATTTTCTCACCTACCCACTTAGTTTCTTGAATGCACACTATGTTTATTATCCTCCTAGTCATTGAATCTACTATTTCGATTAGTCTGTTAAGGACCATATATTCCAAGTGCCTATATAAATCCTATTTTATTCGACTAATTTCTTTACCTATACTTGTCCATCAAAGTGCAGGAACTCTTGTCCATTTCACATTTCACCTGAGCATTAATGTAGTGTGTAGCTTACAAGAAACACCCTAGATAACACTTTCCACCCTTCACTATATCTAAGGCCTGATGCAATGCGTCACTAGTGAGGGATTTCTCAACTTGCATCTTTCAGAGTATAAGATTCTACTGAATGACTCCACACACACACACACACACACATACATGTTTTGGTACATCATATATGTAAGCATTTTAGAAAATTATCCTCAAAGTCTTGGGACTAGGGTTTTGTTGTTGTTGTGTGCATTTAATAAAATTATACATTCATTACCAAGTCCTCATCATGTCTATGTCTTGTCTTCTTAAGAACAAAATTGAGCACACTACCATTTCCATACTGTGTCAAGCCTATATCCTGCTCCTGGATCTTGCTAATCTACCAACCCTTCTTTCCAAAAGAACTGTTTCCTAGTGCATCTAATGTTGCATAAGTTACAAAAGGAAGGTAATAGATCATTAAGGCTTACCATGCAATTGAGAGAAGCACCAAAATCCTAGCCATTATTGCACAATGTAATAAACCAATCCAATATACAAGTGCAAACCAAAAAGAAGAAAGTATTGCAATGGCATTTTCGATGATATATGTGATAACATTTTCGAATTTCCCCTTTCCCCGTCCCTTTGGGGCTAAAACTTACTAAAAATACAAAAACATTTTAGCTCGATTTCTTTTCTTCTAAATGATCTTTCCTTAACTCTAATAAAGCATCAAACCCAAACTAACTAAAATGGAAACAAAGACAAATAGGCCTGGCACGTGAAGTCCAGGAAGGCAGAAACAAACCAATTGAGCTTCAATACCATGTTAAAGTATCCAAACAAAAAGCTTAGTAGTGCATGGAGAGCCCAACTAGAACATAAATCCATAACTAAGCCCACACCAACTAGTCTAAGACTCTCAAAACAATATCTATATGCTTCTCCGAAAGGATGGAAAAAGGCGAAAAAAGATGCTAGAACTGATAAGATCATAAGATAGCAGACTGGCCTTTTTTCCTCCATTTTTTCCCTTTATGGCAGAGTCTAGAAAATTCTGTCAAAACTACTAAAAAACATAAACTCATGGCTAGTGTTTTATATCATCAGGAAGTGGAGTTATCACCAAAATGAAGTTTACCCATTAATCTTTGTGACTGCCCACGTTCAAACAAGGAAAACAAAATATCATTCTTCAATACATTAATTTCAAGTCACAGAATAGAAGGGACAAAGTTAATTGATGTAAAATTTAATCGAAGCTTAATTCAAACCAAAAAGGCTCATACCCTTTTTTTTTTTGGGTAGAAGGCACCTGACAATTGCACCAAGGCCCGACTTCTCTTAATTCAAACCACAATACCGCTAAACACAAATTGAAGATCACAAGCATATAAACATATATTACACAGAAGAGACCCCAATTTCCTAACAAAGAACAACCTCAGTATTTGGAAATATCAAAACAAGATTGAGAGCACCCAGAATCCTAAAAATAATAATAACTAAATAAATTGAGAGCAGAAATGCATACATATAATCTGAACTCTCAACTCAGCTTAGTAATAATGACTGACACAGTAATTGTAAAAAGACTTCAATTTTGTGTGTTTTGTTTTTGTTTAAGACATATAAAAAGGACGAGAAATCCAAATCGAAATCCAACCAATCGCAGAGATTCGATGCTTACCAACGTGAGTAAAAGTAAACGAGTGAAGAGTGAAGAACTGGAGTACCGTAATCTCTGACTGTAACTCAAAGTCGGCCGGATTCAGTTTTATCCTATATTTTTTGTCGGGTCCAAAATAAAAACTCTATTTTTAGTTTTTTTTTTTTTTTTTTGAGAAAAAATTAATATTATTTAATTATTAATTATATAAATTAGCTTCTTTTTTTTTTTTTTGGTTAAAAGGAAATAATATATAGAACTAACTGGCCACAGTTAAAAGGAAATGATCGTTGACCAAAAAAAAAAAAAAGAAGGGAAATGATCATTCAGCCAGTTTGGACATCTCCCTAATGACATTCATTTCCTTGCCTCAAAACTGTGAGCTTTTCAATTTTGGACACGGCTTGTGTTAAGTGGAATTTTCACTGGACACGCTGGATGTTGGACACATGTCCAAGTTTTCTCATGTACTTAGACACAGCAATAAGGTTGCACACTTTCTTACACGTAAAATAATTCTTTCACGTACAATGTCAGTCTGGATAGAAGATATATTGCAAAATCATTTTCATGTAATTCAAGCCGATTCAAATGGCCTCCCTTACTATTAAGCGTTGGCTTTCTTCTCAAAAAAAAAAAAAAAAAAAAAAAAAAAAAACACTGGCCACAGAGACCAAAATAGCGACTACAAGCCTACAATAATACAATCCGTTAATATCCGAAGCAAGTAAGGAGGCAAATTCTACAAATTAGCTTTAATATCCATTAAAAGGAAATAATATAAATTAGGTTTAGCTTTGTGGTAATTGTCTCACGTTGAAATCACGATTTCAATACCAAAAAAAAAAAAACTATTCTCCAAAATAATATTATCAAAAAAAAAAAAATTCTCTCTTTGGAAATTGTGTGTTTTTAAGTATTGAATTTTAAGTTTTGCATTGAGATCGATATTCGAAATCACGATTTCAATACAAAGAAAGACTATTCTCCAAAACAAGTTTATGATATCACAACTTTATTTTTAATTTATAAATAAAATTATATTATTTTTCCGAAAAAAAAAAATCCTTTGGTTAGTCACTTATATAACATGAAATATATATATCATTTTAAATTTTTTTTTAAAAAAAAAGAGAGAATTATATTTTAAAAAATCACTTTAATTTTGTAAAAGACAAATCAACTTTATTAGAGAAAAAAAAATTGATTATTTTATAGAAGTATTTATTAAGAACTAAAAAAGAAAACTTGTCTTGATGAAAAATTATTGTTGAACTAATACAAGTGATTCTTGATGCAGAATAATACCCATGTGCTATCTAGAAATATATATATATATATATATATATATTTTTTTTTTTTTAAATGATAGTCTTCATACTGATCTTGAGAATCTTTAAAATACTGGTGAGGGAAAGGAGAGTTTGCTAATTCTTCTTCTTCGCCATCTTAGAGATATTCTGCAAGAACAAAAACAATTATACAATATAAAACTTTGCATATAAATGTATTTTGAAAACTTAAAACTTACTTGATTCTTGAAAACATAGGGTAATACTTCAAAGTTCAAACAATAATTTTTATTCAAATACTTGAAAATATTATAATGATAATTTTTCTAATACAAGGGAAGGATTTTTGGATATTGATAAGGAGAGGTTTTATGATACAAAGGAGAAACTTAGGATTTTGATGTTTCAAATGGTTGTGTCCAACCCTGTCTTTAGTCTTTACCCGCGCGGAGGGAGGGGAGATAGTAAAAGTGAAAAGTACCATATAGTTCCGCATAGTAACTTTCAAAAATAATTTCCTAATTCTCTACGTGAATCTTTACGTGAACAATAATTATCGTAAATAATTTTATCATATGTCCAAATTCTACAACAATGACTTGTCTTCAAAATTTTCTAATACTGATAACTTGAAAGTAAAATTGCATCACATTTATTTCTTCATTATCACTTTAATTCGACACTTGGGACCTAGGGGAAGAACTCCTAAAAATCGAATCCATAGTTAATAGCCTAGAATGACTCAATCAAGTTGTCTTATTGGACAACTGTTATGACCACCCTAAACTCTCAATTTCAAAACAATGAGATGACCAACGAACTCATACTCAAGATCCATAGAGCAATCTTCCATAGAATTACTTATTAATAATGAAAATAATGAATGCGCATTTCAAGAGAATATGCCTCTGATACCATAAAAGACCCAAGAGAAATAGAGTGAGTGGATGAAGAGAGATATATGGGTGAATATTTTGGGAGAGATATGTTGTAAAAACAGAATAACACAACAATATAAAACTTTGAATATAAGTCTATTTTGAAAACTTAAAACTAACTTGATTCTTGAAAACTTTGAATAAATCTTCAAACAATGATTCTCATTCAAATACTTTGAAAATATGACAATGAAATTTTTGTCTAATATAAGGAAATGACACGTGGATACTGATAATAAGAGGTTTTTTATACAAATGAGGAACAGAGAATCCATATCAATGGATGCAAAGTCTTGCAAAATAAAAAAAAAATTAAAAAAAAAACCACTGCATTTTACACATTTTGACCAAAAAAACACTCACATCAGTGGGTGTAAAATTGTCATAAATGCTTTTACATTTTTTTTCTCTCTCCTTCACCTCACTCTCTCATTTTCAGCTTCTCACTCTCATCTCTCTCTCTCTTTTTATCTCTCGTCCCTCAGTCCACCGATCAGTCTAGCCTCACTCTCACCAATCAGTCCAGCAAGCCACCACTGATAAGCGAATCACAACGCCACCACTAATGAACAAATCGCAACGCTGCCACTGATGAAAGAATTGAAGTGCCGTCAAAGAAGAACGAAGAAGCAAGCCACCGAAGAAGCAAGTCGTGCCACCTTTGCTCTTGCCATGCCGCCACCAATCACTGTCGAAGCTCACTCATTGTTATGATCGCTGAAGCTCTCATCGTGCCACCACCGATTGCCGTTAAAGCTTTATTTGATCGATGGCTCTTGGGATTTTGATCCTTTTTAATTTTTTGTTTGATCAGTTTTGGATTTTTTGTTTGATCGGTGGGTTTCGGGGTGATGGTGCTTGATGATGGCAGCTGGGTGGGTTGATGGTGGGTGTGGATTAATCATTGATGGCGGATGAAGATGAATATTTTATTTGAATAAATGTGTATAATAAACAATTGATGTGAGTGTTTCGTAAAAATGGGAGTGTAAAATAGAAAAAAATAGGTTTTTTCCGTGCAAATTTACAAAAATTTTGCATCCACTAATGCGGATGCTGGATTGATGTTTCAAGTGGCTGTCTTGAAGCCCGCCTCTACTGTGCTACACTGTGCAACACTATCATTCAAATCTAAAGCTCAAGAATCAAATTTACATTTGACATTCACTTTAAAATTGTCAAGGACTTAGGGTAATATTTATAAAAAGCCCCTTACACTATGAGTAAGAAATTAATTTTACTTCAATTGTGAAGTCAAATCTTGAAATTTTGGTAAACAATCGTGTAGCTTAATTGGCACCTCCCCATATATAAAGTGTTTGGAATATAAGAAGGAAAGTGTTCGATCTGCAGAATTAGAAGCATATTGTAATTATCTCCAAAAAAATTGAAATTTTGATATAGTTCAATCTTTTTTAAATCCTACTTCTCCTTTTGGAAACTAAATTTTTGTAAAATTACCTCACAAATAAAGTGATTCAATACAATATAATATTTTATTTTGATTAATTTTAAGAATAAAAAGTCAGAAAAAAAAACGTAGACAACTGTAAGGATCGGATTTGAGTTCCAGGTCCAAAAGATAGATGAAATCAGGCCCAACAAGCCCAAAACAATGAATTTGTAGAGAGTGGGTTGGAAAACTAGGCTAAAATGAGTTGGACAACAAATAAAGTAGGCTCAAATGACAAGAACAGGAAGATATAGTGATTTAAAGTAAAGAAAATCGTCATTGACACAGTCCGAGGAGATCAGTTCTTATATATTTCTCACAAGTTTGATTACAACTTTGGTTCCTAATTGCTACAGTGTTTTTCTCTTTTTCTCGATTCCTTTCTCTCAGTGCCTCTCTCTCCTTTTATCCTTTCATCTTTACCCTCCACATGCAGGCCAGATGGTTGGTGTTGATACCTGTCGCATCAGCACTTTCCTGAAGTCTATATGTAGCAGCTGTAAGGTTGAAAACCATTGTTCAGGTATCACCTTCATATTAATGCGGTCAGAAGGTTAGCTGCAAATCATTCAATGCGGTGGTAACGGCTTTCTCCTTAGATATTTTAAGACTTCCCCCTGTCCTTTGTTTCTGTAATGCTTATCTGTACCAACAGAGTTTCCTAGAATGTTCCCCTAGACGATAGACCACCACTTCAAACTTTGGCTTTGGTTAGCCAAGGAGGCATTGATCCTCGGACCACCCTTATGGGTCTTATAACCAAAACTAATTTCTTCATCTACCAACACAGACTCCCCTAGCAATGTTTACTCCTCCTCGAACGACTTCACATCCCCGGATTGGGCCTCAAGCCCAATATATACATAGGTGATGAGCTTTTGGGCTCAATACCCCTACAATAGCCTCTCGGAATCCTTCTTTCTAGCTCCTCGGGAAGAAATAAGGATTTCGATGTAATGATAGTTCCTCCATGCCCATTTTACTTCACCTCTGACGGTACAGATGCCCTTTTTAAATTCTCAAGGCTCGCTCCTAACGCTTCAGTATTCGAGACTCTCCCTCATTAAATTTTTACGGCTTTATATTCCCCATGTTCTATAACGCGATGTGGATCCAATAGTTGAGGCTTCTGCTGGAACTTGGGCGGGAATTTTCTTGCTTCTAACTCTCTCCTTGATATAAATACCACTCAAATCAATCACTCACCTCACCTTAGCATTCATTTCACTTTAACGCACATACACTGAATCTGTAAACTTCCCAACTCACTCGTGCCCTTACAAATACCAAAAGCCTGTCTGAGGATACTTTTATCCTTTCTGTAAGTCTTCATAAATCTTTTCACTTTATCTTTCCGTATAATTTTCTTTTCTTGGTGTTTTTTCCTCCTCGACTCCTCTTCCTTCTTATTATCTTCTCAGTACCTCTAACTCTCTCTTAGGAATGGGTAGATTCAAGAGTTTGGTAGACTCTGAGGAGGGTTTAGGGAGCTTCAGAGCTCGATATAGGATCCCTCCAGAAGTAGGCATTAGATATTGTAAGGAAAGGCAGTGGTTTGGAGAAAGGCGAGAGGGAGAGGTAGTAATCCTAATGATCGCCTTCATAAAAGGAAAATGAGAATCCCTACGGGCACGGTCACTAGGGATTATCTTAGGGCCCATAAGTTAGCTCCCACCCAGTGTACCCCTAATATGTTTAGAATATTAGGCTGTGTAGATGCCCTTAATGAAAGAATGGGCGTAAACCTCACCCACCACGATATAAATTGGGTTTACAACCCCCACCACCTAACCAGGCAGGGGTACTACCTAAAATCTCAGTACCTTGAGGTCAGGCTCATCCAATGCCTTCCCGACTCCAACAAAGGTCTGAAAAATGACTTTTTGATCCTATCAGGGGAGTGGCACGATGGCCTCCCCTGTCCGAAAAAAGAGGGGAAACCAGGTGGGGTTCTAGGTTTAGATTTGTAATTTCAAAGTTACCTCTTTTCTC
This sequence comes from Quercus lobata, assembly GCF_001633185.2. Lineage (NCBI taxonomy): Eukaryota > Viridiplantae > Streptophyta > Magnoliopsida > Fagales > Fagaceae > Quercus > Quercus lobata. The sequence continues at coordinate 62,146,034 of NC_044907.1, read as the reverse complement.
TTTCTCTTTTGTTGCGTGAAATTCCCTTTTATTTGCATTATTCTTTACTAATGATGTTTTTTGTCTTTCAATGGTTTTGTAGATAAAAACACTGCCATTCCCAACTTCAGCCTTGTAAACTGACAAAGCTTGGACAAAATCTTGAAGGCTGAAGTGTTTGTCCACACTGACGGTCAACCGAGGGCAGCCCACTTGATCTTGGACTACATCCCAATTTCCAAGAGTTTCCAAGCGCCAAAGTGTGTTATTAAAGCTAAGGATCCTCGACTGCACCAGATTAGTGTAGCTGCTCTTGGCTTTCTCCTCACCAGCCCCATTCTAGAAGGCACGCTTATCACCGAGCCAATACCCGAACGCATACCAAAGGTAGCCTCTTCACCATAACAAACAACTAGAGTAGCCACTTCTTCTCACCCTGCCACACAGAAGAAGAAGAAAAGGAAGAAGTAGTCAAAGTATCTGATTCCGAGGACGAGTTTGAAGTCTTCAATCAAGTTTTGTCCCAAGAAACTTCAACTTTTAACCTCGGCCATTCATTCACACCAATACTTGACGAGATGGGGATTCAATGTAAGCCAAGGTCCACCCCACTAGAACTGATAGAGTCCCAACTGGGGGGGAATGTGCCTGGGAAGGCCACCTAGACTAGGCTTCCCACCCCTCCCACCTACCCTGCCTGCCCCTCAGATCTGAACCTGCCGACTTGAAGAGAAAAAAGGAGCCGAAAAGCAAGGAGGTGGTGGAAGTTGGAAAAACCCACCCCTCTCAAGAGGATGAGGCCCAAAGAGCGGCCAAGCAAGCCAAGGTAGGGCAGAGGAGCGCCGAGAAGAGGAGTGATCCTCAGGTCGCCCCTCCAGCTTGGACCCCCACCCCAATGTTGGATGGGGCCCCTCTTCCAGCCAATGCCTCAATCAAGGACTTCTAAGGAAGGACAGCCAACTATGTGGCCGACGCGGTGGAGCAGGCTTTACTGCTCCCCGAGGACATGGCCAAGCTCCAGTCCATGAAGAGACACGAGGTCTTCCTCAGCCTGAAAAGGTATCTAGCCATGTTACGTCCTCTACTTAGCTCCTTCTTCTCTTCTGTTTTCTATTACTGCCTTCCTCTCTTTACTTTTCTAATCTATGTTTCTTTCCTCAGCAAGTTATTCAAGTCTCATTCCGGGTGGAGGAGATAACCAACTACTGCCATAGGTAGATGAAAGAAAAGGAGGGAAGGCACAACGCCACAGTAGAGGCCTTCAATGTGGCCGAAAAGAGTATACAGGAGCTCAAGAGTAGGCTACTTAAAGAGGAGAGGGAGAGAAAGAGTGTTGCAACTGCCCTAAACAGTGCTGAGAGGCAGGCTGAAGGCCAAAGGGTGCTCCTTCACAACACCGAGGATCAACTAGCCTCCTCTAAAGCTCAGATCGTTGCACTTAAGAAGAAACTGGAGGAGGCCGAGAAGGTTAGGGAACAAGCGGAGAGGGCTCGGGATCAGGTCGAGCAAAAGGAATATGACGTAGGAATGGCAGAGACCGAGGAAGCCCTCAGGGCTAAGGTCTCAGGGGTGTGTAGGAACTACTGCTCCCAACTATGGAATGAAACTCTTAACCAGGCTGGGGTTAAGGCTTCATCTGTACTTAGGAAGACAGAGAGTGTCTACTACCCCCTACCATCCAAAAGTCTGTTCCCTCTGGTTCAAGGACTGAAACCGCCTTCGAGGTGGTAGAAGTAGACAAGGACAATACAGCCAATGTTCCAACCTCTTCTGACAACCCCTCTGAGGAGGCCAAGCAGCCTGGGGTCATAGAAAAAGACAAGAACACAACTAGGGAGAGGCCCCTGGTGTAATGAAGCCCCCAACTGTCACCCAAGACCCTCTTACTAAGAAAGAAGCTCCTAAAAAGATGGATATTGTCCTGATCACTCTTCCCCTGCCTGCCAAGGCTGATCATGCAAGCAAGGGCCTCAAGGTCTCAGAAGCAGCATCCACTTAGCCTGTCAAAGGCCCTCCCAAGGAAAAACTTGTAATAAAAAAGAAATAGATTTTAGTGTAGTTCTTTCTTTTGTGTTTTTCTTTTCTTTTCTTTTGCCTGCAAGTTCTGTTTAATACTCAGAAAAGTAACTTAACATATCAATTTACCCAAGGTATGTGGTCCGAGGAGTTAGGCATAACTAAGGTTCTATTTAATACTTAGAAAGATGCCAAGGTTCTATTTGATACTTAGAAAGATGCCATTAAGTATTAATTTACCTAAAGTATGTGGTCTGAGGAACCAGGCATAGCTAAGGTTCCAATTAATACTCAGAAAAGTGACTTAACATATCAATTTACCTAAGGCTGATCATGCAAGCAAGGGCCTCAAGGCCTCAGAAGCAGCATCCACTTAGCCTGTCAAAGGCCCTCCCAAGGAAAAACTTGTAATAAAAAAGAAATAGATTTTAGTGTAGTTCTTTCTTTTGTGTTTTTCTTTTCTTTTCTTTTGCCTGCAAGTTCTGTTTAATACTCAGAAAAGTAACTTAACATATCAATTTACCCAAGGTATGTGGTCCGAGGAGTTAGGCATAACTAAGGTTCTATTTAATACTTAGAAAGATGCCAAGGTTCTATTTGATACTTAGAAAGATGCCATTAAGTATTAATTTACCTAAAGTATGTGATCTGAGGAACCAGGCATAGCTAAGGTTCCGATTAATACTCAGAAAAGTGACTTAACATATCAATTTACCTAAGGTATGTGGCCTGAGGAGCCAGGTATGACCAAGATTCTTTTTTATATCTAGAAAGACAATAATATGAAGCTCAATAGATAATGTAATAAACGAGAATCTGACAAAGAGGACTTTTATTTATAATAATACATTTTCAGGTTATTTACATTCCAGGGGCGTAGTACAACATTCTAATCTAGGTCTTCAAGATGATACACACTTATTCCAGCCACCGAGGTGATGCGATATAACCCTTCCCAGTTGGGCTCTAACTTTCCCCATGCTGAGTTCTTTTAGTACCCAGAACCTTTGTTAACACCAAATCTCCAGGTGACAGTGGCCTTAGCTTCACGTTAGCATTATACTCTTGCTTGAGCTTGTGTTGATAATAGGCTAATTGGACCATGGCACTTTCTCTTCGCTCTTCAATTAAGTCTAGGCTCTTTCCTAACAGCTCGACATTGTTGCTCGAGGTGAAAGAACTCATTCTCAGTGTTAAGAACCCAGTCTCTAGAAGGATAACAGCCTCGGCTCCATAAGTCATTAAAAGGGGGTCTCCTCAATGGACCTACGAGTTGTAGTCCAGTATGTCCAAAGGACGTTTGGCAACTTTTCTACCCATTTTCCCTTTGCGTCGTCTAGCCTTTTTTTAAGCCCACTCATTATGACCTTATTGACAACTTCAACCTGTCCATTCACCTAGGGATATGCCAAGGTGGAATATCTATTCATTATGCCCAGGTCACAGCAATATCTCCTGAAAGTTTTGTTATCAAACAGAAGTCTGTTGTCCGAGATGAGGGTACGAGGGATTCCAAACCGAGTAACAATATTTTTCCAAACGAACCTCTTGGCATCCACGTCTCTGATATTCGCCAATGTTTCAACTTCAACCCACTTGGTGAAATAGTCTATGCCGACTAACAAATATTTCTTATTTCCTACTGCCCTGAGAAAAGGACCTACAATGTCCAAACCCCATTAAGCAAATGGCCAAGGGCTGGATAAAAGATTAAGGACACCTCCTGGTTGGTGAATGTTTAGTGCAAGTCTTTGGCATTGGTTACACTTCTTCACATACACTTGTGTTTCCCTCTACATATTTGGCCACCAATAGCCTTGAGTGAAGGCCCTGTGAGACAAAGATCTACCCCCTATATGGCTTCCACAAATCCATTCATGTAATTCTTCTAGGAGTAGCTCAACTATTTCAGAGTGTATGCATAGCAGATTATGAGCTAGAAAAAGATCTCTTGTACAACTTTTGGTCTTCAAATAGCCAAAACCAAGGAACCTTCCTCCGTACCTTGTTGGCCTCGAACTTACTCTCGGGCAAGACATCTTTCTTAAAGAATAGCATAATAGAGTCCATCCAGCTAGGACCCACCCTTATTTGATGAACATGAACCCCATTTCCCCCTACCTTAGTAGGTTTACACAAGTCTTCTATAAGGATCACCCGAGGTAAACCTTGTGCCAAGGATGTTGCCAGCATGGCAAGAGAGTCAGCATGTGTATTTCTACTTCTAGGGATTTGTGACAAATTAAAAGACTCAAATTCAGACTGTAAGTGTCTTACCTAGTTCAAATATCCCTGCATTCTAAGATCTCTGACTTCCAAATCTCCTTGAACTTGGCCCACAACCAACCTTGAATCAAAGAAGATTTTCACTACTTTTCCACCCATTTTTTGAACCATGCTTCATACTCAACCTCATTGTTTGTGGCCGAGAAGCCCAATCTCAAGGATTTCTCAATTGTGATCCTCTCTGGAGATGTCAGAACTAGCCCCACTCCAGATCCTCTGTGGTTCGCTGCACCATCAACGTATACTTTCCAGGACAAAGGTTCTTGTAAGGAAATTGCACCAACTGATTTTCCATCCATGTTCTGCTTCTCTATTCCCTCTTTTAGTGGGGTTTTTTCACAAACTCAACCACAAGATCAACGAAGACCTAACCCTTGACAGAGGTGCGAGGCATGTACTTGATATCAAAAGCCCCTAGGATCGTACCCCACTTGGCAGTCCTTCTTGTGCAATCAGCACTCCGAAGCAAAGATCTGAGCGAATGCTGGGTCAGGACAACAACCATGTGTGATTGAAAGTAGTGGAGGAGTTTGCGCGTAGCATGCACAACTGCCAAAATGGCCTTCTCTAGGGGTAGGTAACAGACCTCGGTCTCATGCAGTGACTTGCTCACATAATAGACCGGCCTCTGTACACCACTATCAACCCGTATAAGTACTAAGCTTATCGCATGGGAAGCCACGGCAATATAGGCAAACAAAACCTCCTCCACCTTGGGTCTGGACATAATGGGTGGTCGAGAAAGATATTCCTTCAACTACTGGAAAGCCAGGACACATTCCTCGGTCCATTCAAATCTCTTCCACTTATTCAACAATTGGAAGAAAGGTCTACACCTATCCGCTGATCGAGAGATGAATCAGTTTAGAACAGCGATCATCCCTGTTAGCTTCTGGACTTCTTTAGAATTCTGAGGTGGCTGCAGATTTTTGATTGCTTTAATCTGGTCAAGGTTAACTTCAATTCTGCGGTGTGTAACCGTGTACCCCAAAAACTTCCTTGATCTAACTCCAAAAGAACACTTAGAAGCATTAAGTCGTAGCTTATGCCTCCTCAAGATCTCAAAGATATACTTCAATATTCTTACCCAATTGTGGTTCAAACATCCTAGTCATCATCTTCTGATAGGTAGACCCTGCATTTTTTAGACTAAAGGGCATCACCTTGTAATGGTAATTTCGAGTCGGAGTAACAAAAATTGTTTTCTCCTGATCTTCCAAGGCTAAAGGTATCTGGTGGTAGCCTTGAAAGGCGTCCAAAAAGCTCATTCGAGGATGACCTACAGTGGCATCCACTAGCTGGTCTATCCGAGGCATGGGGAAATGATCTTTTGGGCAGGCCTTATTCAGATCTGTGAAGTCCACGCATACCCACCACTTTCCATTTTTCTTCTTCACAACCACAGTATTGGCCAACCATTCACGGTAGAACACTTCTTTAATAGCCTCTGCCTATTTAAACTTCATCACCTCGTCTTTGACAGAGTCAAAATGATCCTTAGATGAGTTCCGAGGTGGTTGATTTCTAAGGGTGACAGATGGATTGACGTTCAAATGATGACAGATAAAGCTCGGATCCACCCCCGGAGCTTCGTAAGCATTCCATGCGAACACTTCAACGTTCCTCTTGAGAAACTCTACCAACACTTCCTTCTTCTGAGGAAGTAGCTGAGCCCCAATCTGAAAAAACTTCTCTGGGTCATCACCTACAACTAATTTCTCTAAATCTTCACATTTCGCCTCCTTGGCTGGCCCATCGATAGGTAACACCGAAGACTTGACTGCTATAAGCCCCCCCTCAACAGAGGTCGAGGACTCAACTGCAAGCTGATGCATAATTGCAGCCGCAAGGCATTGCCTAGCCATGTACTGACTTCCTACAAGCTCCTCAATCCGATCCTCTAATGGACACTTTACTTTCAAATGCAAAGTAGAAGAGACGGCCCCTAGGCCATGAAGCTAGGGTCTGGTCACAATGGCCGTGTAGGGAGAGTATGCATCCACTACAATGAAGTCCACTTCAACCATCTTTGACCCTGCCTACACGGCAACCTAATTTGACCCCTTGGGATGACAACTTTCCCATCAAAGCTCACCAAAGGTGAATCATAAGCTGTCAGGTCCTCAGGCTTTAAGTTTAGCCCTCGGTACAAATCAGGGTACATAATCTCTTAACCACTGCCCTAGTCTAGCATCACCCTCTTCACATCATACCCTCCTATTCTAAGGGTGACCACCAAAGAATCATCATGTGGCTGGATGGTTCCCATCTTGTCTTCGTCTAAAAAACTCAATGCCCGTTGGATCTCCACTCTAACCCTCTTCAGCTCAGAATTAGATTCCTCGGCTGATAGCCGAGCTACGGACATCACCCTAGAAGGATGAAAACCAGTCCTCCCAAATGCAGCAAAGATGACATTAATTGTGCCTAACAGGGGCCTTGAAGAAGGATTCCCCTAAGCCCCCGACCTTGATTGGTAACCTTGTCCATTGGGTCGATACAAAAACTACTGTAACCTTCCCTCTCTAACCAGTTGCTCCAGATGGTTCTATAGAGTTCTACAGTCCTCGGTGGTATGTCCTTGCTCCTTGTGGTATTGGCAATGAAGGCTCTAGTTGTGCCTCAAGAGATCTCCTCCCATTTTGTTTGGCCATTTGAAGTATGACTCGTTTTTGATTTTCTCCAAGACTTAATGCACTAGTTCTCGGAACATAGTGTTAACCACCTAAGGAGCCGTAGACCCAAACTGTCCCGCAAAATCCCTTCGAAGTTTGTTATTATTGTACCTATCCAACCTGAAATCCCTCATCTCCTAATGGATAACCTTACCCTTCCCCTTGCCTTGCTGTTGGTCTTCCTCGATCCGCTTATACTCATCAATTCGATCCATAAGCCGACAAACACTCCTTACCAGCTTCTTGATCAAAGATTTTCTCAAATCATGCTAGATGGGCAGTCCAAACTTGAATGTTCTTATAGCCACATCATCAAAATCCCTATCAATCTCATTAAACATCTCCCAGTACTTGTCCGAGTACATTTCAGGGTCTCACTTTCTCGCATAGACATGGACAATAGAGAATCTAAAGGCCGAGGAACCCTACTACACGTAATGAAATGAGACCCAAACGCTCGTGTGAGCTCCTTGAAGGAGTCAATAGAACCTACACCCAGACCATCAAACCATCTCATCGCCACAGGCCCCAAGCTGGATGGAAATACCTTGCACATCAAGGTCTCATTTTTGGATTGTACAGCCATTCTCTAGTTAAAGTGACTTACGTGCTCCATAAGGTCTACACGACTGTTGTACATGGTGAACGTGGGCTGAGTGAATCACCAAGAAAGTCTCCCTTCCTCAATCCTCTGTGTGAAAGGTGATCTGGAAATTTGTTTGAGCGTTGTACTCATCACATCATTCCCCAGGCCTTTGGAAGATGAGCTTCTGTTTCTGTACTCATAGTGGTAGTCCTCATCATACGAGAAAGACTCACTAGGAGGGGTCCTTGATCTTTTCCTATAACTACCATCCTCTTCATCGTCAGAAGAGAAATCAGAAATAGAAGGAGTTCGCCTTCTTCGTTCATGGTGCAGCTTCCTCTTTAAATGATCAATCTCCTGCTGCATGGTTTTGGTATTTTTCTCATGAGAGAGGTGGCTACCACCCCGAGAATGGCTCTTACTAGTATGGGTAGTATGTACACTCCCCTTCGGGTCCCTTCTTCGCTCGAGATTGACAAAATGATCTTCACGTTGGGACCCCCATAGATTTTGCCTAGTGTGGACCTGAACCTACCATCATTGGACGTCAGGCTCACTATAACTCCATAATTTCCCACAGACGGCGCCAATTGTAAGGACCGGATTTGAGTTCCTGGTCCAAAAGAAGGATGGACTCAGGCCTAACAAGCCCAAAACAATGAATTTGTAGAGAGTGAGTTGGAAAACTGGACTAAAATGAGTTGGACAACAAATAAAGTAGGCTCAAATGACAAGAACAGAATATATATTGATTTAAAGTAAAGAAAATCGTCCTTGACACAGTTCGAGGAGATCAGTTTTCATATATTTCTCACAAGTTTGATTACAACTTTGGTTCCTGATTACTACGGTGTTTTTCTCTTTTTCTCAATCCTTTTCTCTCAGTGCCTCTCTCTCCTTTTATACCCCCTTCCTCTTTCATCTTACCCTCCACATGCAGGCCAGATGGTTCGTGTTGATACCTGTCCCATCAGCACCTTCCTGAAATCTATATGTAGCAGCTGTAAGGCTGAAAACCACTGTTCAGGTATCACCTCCACATTAATGCAGTCAAAATTTTAGCTGCAGAGCATTCAATGAAGTGATAAAAGCTTTCTCCTTAGATATTTTAAGACTTCCTCCAGTCCTATGTTTCTGTAATGCTTATCCGTACCAACAAAGTTTCCTAGAACGTTCCCCTGGATGGCAGACCACCACTTCAAACCTCGGCTTTGGTTAGCCGAAGAGGCATTCATCCTCGGACCACCCTTATAGGTTCTTATGACCAAAACTAATTTCTTCATCTACCAACACGAACTCCCCTAGCAATGTTTACTCCTCCTCAGACGACTTCACATCCCCAAATTGGGCCTCAGGCCCAATATATACATAGGTGATGGGCTCCTAGGCTCAATACCCCTACAACAACAAATTTCTAGCCTAAAATTAACAAGATAAATATTTAATAAATTTCTATTATTAAGTTCTAGAATAAAATACAATCTCTATTGTATTTTATATATGTATATATATATATTTATATAATATAATATAATATAAAAGAATTAATTCCTCTAATTCTTTCTTTTAAAATGATTTTGTTTTGAGCACCGCAAGAAGTGTGTTTCTCAAATGAAAATGAGAGTTGGTGATAAATTTGTGAAGGAATCTCTTTAAATTTAAGAGTTTGAAAGTAAACTAAAAACTCTTGGAGACTTTAAGGCTAGAATTCAATAGTGCTTTGAAGACCTTAAGGCTTGAATCTTGATAGAGTTTCAACATTTGACAAGATTGTATGATTGAGCTAATAAGAGAAAGTGCCTTCATTTATAGTGGATTCTTTAAGGATGACTCCATGAAGATTAGAGACTGAAGAGAATGTAGGGACTAGAGAGAAGGAACAAACTTAAATTATTTTAGATGATTCTGCTAATAATGGTCACAACTCACAAGTCACCACAACAGCTTATACATATATATATGCTTGACTATGTAGTACGATCACAACCTGTACTCAACTATATATAACTACTGTACTGGTAGTTATTATACTAATTTTCTCACATGCTTCCACTTAATCATGCACATGTGTGTTTTTTTTTTTTTTTTTTTTTGGGAAAAGCTGGATTTTTATTAACAAACAGAGGGATCAATTACAAGTCTGTCCTGAGCACACACGTGCTCTAAGATGCTAGGACATTCCTCCAACTAGGCTACATAGTCCTCAACATCCTTTGCGTGTTGGGCCAACACATGAGCAGGGACATTTCCCTGCCTTTTGGTATGAGAAAATTCCAGAGTCTAAAAGACAAAGCTTGGTTCTTGAGACCAACTAGCACATTCACCACTGAAATCGGTGAGGATGCCAGCCCTTGTATTACGTTATAAACCTCAAGCGAATCAGTCTCAAACTCAACGTCTCTAACCCCCACGTCCCTGGCAAAATTAACACTAGCTTCCAAGGCTTTTGCTTCGGCCTCGACAGCACCCAAGGGACATTTCCATTTCTTGCTCAGTGCTACAACCACCTCTCCAATATCATCCCTGATAATTACTCTAGCCCCAGCTTGTTTTCTATTTGAAAAGACGGCGTCATCCGTGTTTACTTTGTAGTGACCATGGCTTGGTGGCTGCCAAACCACCATGGGAGAAGCTTCAGCCCGAAATCCAGATTTTAACTCATTTGTTGCACGAAACTCATCCACCAAGTGCTTGGCACTCCTTAAGATGGCACGGCCTGCCTGTCCTTTACCACCCAAGCGAAGCACGTTCCTATCCTTCCAAATACCCCAACAGACCATGATGATCACCTTAAGCAGCCCAGGACTGGTGTATTCCCACCTTAGACAATTCTCCACCACATCCAAGAAACTCCATCTCACCGAGATTTCAAATGGGAAAACCAGTTTACTTGTCGTCCAAACCCCTTTAGCGTGCTCACAGGACCAGAGCAAATGACTAACAGTCTCCTCCTCCTTTCCGCACAGCTCGCAAGTACTGCTCGGTGCGATTTTCCATTTTGCCAAGTTCATTTTTGTAGCGAGAATGTCCCGACTCACCCCCCATGCAAAATGTTTAATTTTCTGTGGTACATTTAGGTTCCACAAAGCCTTCCATATCTTTTTACGAATTGAACTTTTTGAGAAATCCCCCATGGCTGAACTTTGCTGCTTCTCCAAAGCCAGCGTATATGCACTTTTTACAGTGAATTTGCCGCTTCTATTTTCAGCCCAAACTAATCTATCATTGGTGTCATTTGTACTCAGAGGAATGCTCAAAATTGCCTCCTTGTCCTTGGGTTGGAACCAACTATTGAGTTTGTCCACATCCCATTCACCAGATGCTCTGTTTATAAGTTCACAAACCAGAGCATTTTTCACATTTGGCCTCACTGGCAATATCACCTTATACAAACTTGGACTGGGAATCCACTTACCACGCCACACGTTAATTCTAGTAACATTCCCTACTTGCCACCTCATGCCTCTTCGGACAACCCCTTGAGCCGCCACTAGGCTTCGCCAAGCATACAAAGGCCTTGGACCTAACTTAGCCTCGACAAAACTACACCATGGGAAATACTTAGCTTTGTATACTCGGCTAAACAGCGACGTGGAGTTTGTTTGTAGCTGCCACCCCTGCTTAGCCAAAAGAGCCAGGTTGAAGCTTTTTAAATCCCGAAAACCCAATCCTCCTTTTTTCCTTCAGCATGCACATCTTGTCCTAGCTCAGCCAAGCCAGCTTTTTCTCATTTTTCATCTACCCCCACCAGAACTGTCTGATCATTCCGGTTAGCTCCTCACATAACTTACTGGGAAGCAAGAAACAACTTATCAAGTAGGCAGGCATGGCTTGGGCCACTGATTTAATCAGAATCTCCTTTCCAGCATATGTAAGTAATTTTTCCTTCCAACTCGCGACCTTGCTCGCCACCTTCTGTTTGAGTTGAGTGAAAGTATTATTCTTAGACATTTCCACTAGAGATGGCAGTCCGAGATAGGATTCATGAAGCTTAATTACCTGGGCACCAAACATTGATTTCACTGTCTCCTTTGTTCCCACATCAGTATTTGGACTGAAATACAAGGAGGTTTTGGTGCAATTTAATTGTTGGCCCGAGGAAAGTTCGTAGACTTTGAGAATCCTTTGGATTTCCGTAGCTTCACTCACAGAAGCTCTTCCAGACACCAAGCTATCATCGGCAAAAAATAGGTGTGATATTCTAGGCCCTCTAGCTGAAGCAGCCACACCTCTAATAGCTTTTCTTTGGGCAGTGCGGTGCAGAAGAGCCAACAAACCCTCAGCACAGATGATGAAAAGGTAAGGCGATAATGGGTCGCCTTGCCTAAGCCCTCGGGTTGGCCGGATTTGGCCGCAAGGTTGTCCATTGACCCAAATAGCATACTTCACCGAGGACACACATCGCATCACAATGTTAATCCATTTCTCATGAAAGCCTAGCTTCCACATGATCTATTGCAAACACTCCCATTCAACACGATTGTATGCCTTGCTCATGTCTAGCTTTACCGCCATTTCACCACACTTACCCTTCTTTTTCTTATTGATATGGTTCATCACCTCATGAGCCACCAAAACATTGTCTATGATGAGGCGTTCCACCACAAAAGCACTTTGATTCTCACTGATAATATCCTGCAACACCACTTTCATTCTATTTGCTACCGCTTTAGACGCAATTTTATAAGCCACATTACATAAAGAAATTGGTCTAAAATCAGTAACTTTTTCCGAATTATTTATTTTAGGAATAAGTAAAATGTGAATGTCATGGAATTTAGGAAGAGCTCTACCATGATTTAGAAAAGAAAGTGTTGTATGAATGACAATGGATTTAACATTAGGCCGAAAGTGGTGATAAAATAAAGGGGGCATATCGTCTGGACTAGGGGCCATTAAAGGATGCATTTGCTTTAGAGCTTTTTCCACCTCCACCGCTTGAAAATCTTAAGTGAGAATGGAATTCATTCGATGAGTGACTTTTGAATGCACTGCATTAATCAGCTCTGGCTCTACCCTTGGTCGTGAGGAAGAGAAAAGTTGCTCAAAATAATCTACAAACAGACCAATCTGATCCGCATCCTCCTGCCATACATTATTAGAATCAAGGACCCTACTGATAGTGTTCTGCTGATACCGATTCGAGGCTTTTGTGTGGAAGAAAGTAGTGTTCTTGTCTCCAACCTTCAACCAGCTATTTCGGCCTCTCTAATGCCACATTTCCTCTTCGATGCCAAGCCACATATTCAACTCCATTTTCATTGCATGGATTGATTCTAAGTTCGTAGTAATGCCGTTCATGGATTCAAGAGCCTGGATTTTATTTTGAAGTACTGCTATCTGCTTTCCCACATGGCCAAAGGATTGCTTATTCCATGATTCTAGTGACCTTTGGCACTCTTCCAAGCATGCTTCTAAAGGCCAACCTAAGACCCTGTTTTGCCCTCTTTCCCATGCTTCCTCCACCACATTATTGCATCGCTCATCCTCTAGCCACATGGACTCAAAGCGAAACATTTTTGATCGTTGTCGCTACCGTTTGGGAGATCTAGCATCCTTGAGCACTAAAATGCTATGATCCAAGGTCGAGTTGGATAAATGAAAGAGCTTCACTGATGGGAACATCATTGCCCAATCCGTTGACACTAGAGCTCTGTCCAATCTTTCACGAATCCAAACACGCCTTCCTAATCTTCTGCTCCAAGTATAATCCGAACCTACATAGCCCATGTCCCTCAAATGGCACTTATTAGTTGCCTCACGGAAGCCCCTCATCTGACCTTCAGGCCTTACCCCACCCCCATCTTTCTCTCTAGGATACATAATCTCATTGAAATCCCCCATGCAAACCCACGGCAGATTGCTTTTGTGGCTTAAACACTCCAAGAGTTTCCATGAATCCTCTCTTTTTTCGGTCTCTGGATGTCCATAGAATCCTGTAAAACGCCATGTCTTCATCCCCTGTTCTTTAGTAACGATTACGTCAATATGTCTAGGAGAGTACGTCAATACATCCACCTTCATTAAGTTTTTCCACAAGAGGGCCAATCCACCCCCCCCCCCCCGCGTTGAACACTAGGAACCACCAGACCTTGTTGCCTTTCTATTTTCCTTTTTATTCCATCCATCTCAGAGACATCAAGCTTAGTTTCCATTAAGAAAACTAAAATGGGATCTTTCTCCAAAACCACTTTTTGGAGGGCTTTAACTGTCAGGGGGTTCCCAAGCCCCTTACAGTTCCAACTAATGACACTCATTGTGTCCGGCAGGGTTGGTTAACAGCCTCCGCCAATCCCAAGTGATGTGCTAAGAGTTTGCCAAACTCTCTAACCTCCCCCTCCATTCTTGCCTTCTTTCCATTGTCAACACAGTTTTCCAACTCATGCAAAGGTGACCGAAGTCTCCTTTTTGTTCCCACCTCGACTTGATCAACTTCCATCAACATCTCAACCCCTTTGCTCTCTCCTTGAGATTGCATGCATTCCTTACTCAAGTCCATGTTCTTCCCTACGTAACCTCTGTTTTCTTTATTTTTCTTTTGTCCACCACCAGTGTTCTTTTTCATTTTGTGGGGTTGACTGTTTTGGAGAGGTATGCCCCATTTTAAAATTAAAACCAGATTGAGACAAGCCCAAAACGTTACCTAGTTGATGTTCCATCTTCATGATTAGACCCTGAGGCCCAATAACTAAAGTTTAGGATTGGGCTTCTTTGACAAGCCCATTTGCATGGGGCGTTTCTTTTGTTTCCAACCTGTCAACATTCAGATTCAATGAGGATTCCTCCTTCTCCAAGTTTCCTTCCTTACTTGGTTCGGTGTTTACGTCAGGAGCTTCTCCTGAGATTGCTGCATCAATATCCCGCAACTGCTGTTCGAAATTTGAAATCAGCAGGATTTTCAGGATATTGGCTTAGGTGTGACTTGACATGGAGTTAACGTTTCCCACGTCAGCCCTTGCCTCCACCCTCCTCTCCGTCCTACCTGGGTGGTCAATTCTAGGAGTATCGGAAACCAGCATGCGCTCTACAATACCAACCAAACTGTGCTCCCCTAACTCAATTTCAGCTTCCCTAACCCTTGTAGCCTCATTTCTCGCCGCTGTAACTATCAGCGGTTTTTGGAGTTTTTCCTGTGTCGCATGAAGCCATGGGCCAAACTGCTTCTCCTCTGGCCTTAGTGTTTCCTTGCTTCGAAGTCCTTGCAGACAATCCCGTTCATCGTGATCAACCCTCCCACACAAATAGCAAAAAATCGGAAGCCTCTCATATTTGAAATCCACCCATTTCAGGCCATGCTCACCCAAACGAACCTTACAACCTCGGCACAGCGACATTGAGATATCCATGAGCACCCTTATTCGTATAAAGTTCCCCAGGCAGAACCCTTTCTCATTTGCATCCACTCTCTCCACTCCGCCTAGTGTTTCTCCTATACTCAAACTCACCGTCTTTGTTTGACACATAGTAGGCAGACCGTGTATCTAGACCCAAAACGGGGATTTGTTAAACTTAATATTTTTTACCGCCTCACCCCTCTCCAATTTATGAAGTAAAAGTAAGTATTTATCAAAAGACCATGGACAGAGGAAGAGCACTCTGTCTCTTCCTCTGTCCATGTCGTCCTTCGTTTGAAAAAAGAAACATAACTTTATTCTCACCTAGATCACTAGCTTCAAAAGTTCTCTCCGTTTTCCATACCGTTTTCAGCACTCTGGTCAGACTCCAGGTTGACTCTCCTCTTTGTAAAAAACTTCCCAATAAGGATGAGACCATCCTCTGGCTCTGGTTCATGGATTGTTACTTTAGCATCTTCTCTCGACGACAGTTTTATTCCAGCGCATCTCTCTGTAATCTCCTCCATGAGTCCCCTAAGAAACTAACCTGTTCTACCGCTTACATGGAGAGAAATCTACCTTACGGCAACCCTTTTGCTAAAGATAGCGACTTTTTTCACCTCCAGTGTTTCCGTAGAAAACTAGAGAGAAAACTTCAAGTTTCGTCCCTGCCTCTCTATCAGGCCAAATAGTTTGCAATCGTCAGGCACGTGTTAATTGGCAAGATAGTAGCTAACTCAGTCCAGCTCTACTTCACTGCCACTGCTAACAGTAAACAACAATTACTACTAACAATTACAACATTCCTTATTAAACCAGACTCTACTGCTCAACACAAACACATACAAATACATTGGCACACACTACAGCGGTATGTAGCATATCAGGATCTTAGGATCCTAACAGTAGGTAGTGTAATCATCTTTTTATATACACAATTTATATAATTTTAATACTTAAATTTGATAGCAATGGTACACCAAGGCAAATATTGAATTGTTTTCAAAACAACTTAAATTGAAATCACCAATAATTTAAGGATGGTATTGAACACTAACCTACAATATTAACTTAATAGTTTAGCTGAAATTACAACAATAACAACAAAACCTTAATCTTAAATTTTGGAGTCAACTAAGGATCTTTGGAAAATTAATTAGGGTTGGTCGCATGAATTTTTTTTCCTTCATTTTATTGTATTTGAAGTCATACGATAGTTTAGCCTGTTCGGTTAGGAAAAAAAAAAATCGAAGTTTTCCTCTCAACCAACAACAGAAGTTGGAAAAAGGATTCCTCTTTTGTTAAAATGGAAACTAAAATTAAGGGAAAATCAAATACAAAATAGTCTAGGGTAACCAATTCCCCACGCATTTGCGAGTTATTAGTTTACAATAATAGTTGGATGGTCTAAATAGGATACCAAAAGATCTCGTACAACTACTTCTTGCCTTCGCCAAAAGGCATGTGCAATGATTTTATTCTGAGTGTGTATTTTGAATTCACAATATCTCAGAGTGTTGAAAGAAGAATCTACAACTAGAAATTAAAGCATTCATGGGTGAAAAATATTACATAGCTTATGAAATGAGGATGTCCACAACTGATTTAGCAAAATACTTTTATAATGATTTTTGGAATATTTTAGAGCTAGAGGTGTTTAGGAGCTCTTTGATTGTCAAGCTAACCAAAGGAATGTGATAACTCCTCTTTATTGGAGAAACTGGTTTTTGGCACAACTTTTATGATCTTAATAAGGTGGGAAGGTAAGACATACTAATAACTCATTTTGAAAATTTCTTCCTCTTTGATAAGAAGGGTACCAAGGCCAATTCAATGGTTACAGCAGAAAGGGAAGAATTCTCTTATCTCTTTCTCTTTATTTATTTATTTTTTTTCTACACCTAGACCCAAACTATTTTGACTAGGAGGACTTGGCTCTTTTAACTATGAGGGCTCTGTTCCGACATTTGCTTTTTTTAATACCTAGTCCCCTTACATTTAGTTACAGTGTCCCATTTATTTTTTATATATGAAATAGAAAAAGTTTAGCTCCAAACCAATTTGAAACTATTTTTCTCAAAACTATTTTTCTCAATCATACTATGTGGGTAATTGATGAAACCATCCAATCTGATAAATGCCTTCACAGAGAGAGAGAGAGAGAGAGAGAGAGGATACCATCGAATGGAAGTGGTCCTTGTAACATACGAATCTAAATGACACCAGTTGCATGATGCCCTATGAATGCAACATTAAATTTTGCTTCCGATCTTGGATTTGGGTTCATGGTTAAGAAGCCCTACTACCCATGTCACTGAGTATTTAATACACTCCTATTCCCTAATATTTACCCTCGACCATCAACACTGTAGAAACCAACATGATTACAGACCAAATATAAATGTCTGGTTGCTCCTAGAAAGTTTGATTCTGATGCTCAAATTAAATTCTGCCTTTGATCCACCTACTGCTAGTGTATCCTTCAGTGCTACAAGCCTACAAGTGCTCAAACAAAATGTTTTTTGATCCATCCGTTAGTATTGTGGACAAAAAAACCCATTACTAACTAAAATTTCAAACCTTAAAAAATGAGAAAGATACTAATCAGAAAAAGGATTATACAAAACATCGTAACCCGCTTTTAATAACTGATTTCCACTAGGGGAAACTGAGGAACTTCATGAACAAAAACATGTCCATTTTGCCACTTCCTGCATGAACATACACATCTTACAGAACAGATTGCCGATACAATCCAGTGAAGATTGACAGGGGCAGAAGCAGATCTAATCCACAGAACTAAATCAATTTCAAACATAATGATACATGGAGCATTTACAAAGAGCCGTTTGCAGTAATTCTACAATGCACAAGAACAAGGCAAAGTATTTTCTTTAAATTGGCACCCAGGCAAAGACATCCTTTGCATCTCAGCCATTAGAAGTATGTTTCTCCACGAAAAGCATTAATTTTATTCTTCTAATGGCTTACAAGCATTCTGTTCCTTAAGAGATGGATCCACTAAATTGATCTAGATTACTCCTGCAGCAGGAGTAATCTGGTCCTGCCCTCAAGTTGTGAATTGTGATTTCAGCACAGCTAAGCTATGGGGCATAAAATAGGATTATTTTGTCTTTCCTTTCTTATGTCATTTCTGGGGAATAAATATAACCACAGCTTGAATTCCGCAAAGTAACTTCCCCCCGTAAATATACAGGAAATCTTTTACCTTCAATTGTTAATGCATTTGGCTTCTTTTTTATCCGAACAGGAAACTAAAGTGGTGAAGGATCTGGAACCACTTCATGGATTTACCATTCCAATTACCCAACATAACATTGGGTATGGATTTAGCCACCTCCATGAGGCAACTATCACTGCAGCCAACATGGAAGATGTTTCTTCCTCATGCATGCCTCGAAGCACTGCCGTGCAACTGTGTAGTTCTTAAATGGGGCTCATCCTGCAACTAGTGTTAGAAACACAAATTAGTAAAACCATGTCTGAAAAAGTACAGTTCAATCAATATAACTGCCCCATATTGCAAACTAACCTGAAGGCTATAACTGAAATTTGCTGGTGGTCGAAAATCCAACTGCCCCTAATTGAATGAAAGCATAATTGAGGAAGTTTCATCACATGAATGACATTTTCATTAACCATATTTCTCTACAAATTTTTCATGTGATTATAAATACTATACCAGCCCATGAATGCTTTGTTGAGTCCCAAAAAAACCATCATGGCTAGGTGCTATTGAATTCAATTGACCCTACAAGCATATAAATCATAATATTAAAAACATATATATTTAAAAAAAAAATAATAATAAAAAAAAAACACATACAATGGTTACTTTAGGTAAGCATATCTTTAATAATGACCTTTATTGAAAATATATATATATATATCAGGGTATTAAATTTATCATGACTTACCAGCCCCTGGATGCTATGTTGATTTACATAGTACCCATCATGAGGTGGCTCCATTAAGTTCAACTGCGACCATGTACAAATATCATAATTAACATCAGTACATTTTTTACAATAACTGCAAAACCCTGGATTATGTAAAATAGCCCAAGGTAATAATAATATGTACCAGTCCTTGCACGTTCTGTTGGGCACCATAATATCCAGTAAGGGACATCCCATCTGAGCTTAGATTATCCTACAAGAATGAATGCCCAAGAGAAATTGATCAATTAAATCAGTGCAGGTAGGATGCAGAACTTCTATTGTCCCGAGCAACCAAAAAAATGCACAAACTCTTTCACTTCTTTTCAATCACAACTATTTATTTAGCCCCATTTCCAACAAGATTTGAAATTTTATATTTAGAATTTGAATAAATTTGCGGCACTAGGTGTTCCTGATATAGAATGGGTCAAATTTGATTTTATTTGTAATATCATTTTTATCATGATCCTAAAACATTCCATTTAAGCATTGTAATTAGATCATAACCAGAATGAAGATTAGACAAACCATCTGTTGTAAGCTGTCTTGTGGCTCAACAAGTAGAACATCTGGCTCTGCCGGTACCTAGAATTAGAATATAGAGGCATTATTCAAATCTTTTTTCTTTTTTGAAAAATACATTTAGTAATAGAAACATTACAAGAAATAAAAAATATAAGCACATGAACCATCAACATCAGAACTAACCTTTCTTTTCTTATATGTACTTTTCTTCTTACTTGTTTTAGCTACTAAGCTTCCTCGACTCTCCTCTTCTTCACGAAGAGCAAGAGCATTGCCACTAGATTCTGCAGCACTAATGGTAATGTTATTCACATTCACACAATTCTTCAGAGCTTCTACTAGTGCCCGAAAAGAAATACTATAGCTCTCTTCAGATAATGATCCCTCTTCACTCAATTCAATGGCTCTTTTACATAAATCATTGTAACGCTGCACCCTAGTCTGTATCCTTTCTGTTCCTTCAACCACTGTTTCCCTGCTCTTTGCATCTTTTGTCCACCTCTTCAAAATATAATGGGGTGGAATGCTTGAAAGACCACAAATTTGGAGAACAATCATCGAATGTCTACAAAGGAAACCTTTGTATTCAAACAAACGACAGAAACAAGAAACCTCTGACCTTGTTTCATTCCACAATACCATAAAATATTCATCCTTCTCACAATCTTGAACCCTAAAAGTAGTAGTTGTTCCATCTTCACTTTCTTTTTTAGGATGGCAGCCAACTACGCCCAAAACCTCAACTTGGAATTTCTTAAAAATTGCATGAGTGTAAACTGTTGACAATTGTTTTTCCCAAGGAGAAGGAGATTTTAATGCAGGCTGTTTGTGCCATGTATCAAAATCTGCTATGGCTTCCTCTTCATACCTATTTTGTAGGATTGTCCCGTATTGTTTCACAAGCTCTTTGAGAGTAATTTTCTTATGAATGTACTTGTCAAAGAAAGCATTCATACTTTCGGAACGCTGAGGTGTAGACATTCCAGCTAAAAAAGAATCCCCCATATAAATAGGCACCCACTTTTTTCGATCTTCATACAATGACTGTATCCATTCATCATCTTGAAGTTCAAATCTAGTAACTATTTTCCACCACCTCATGTCAAACTGTTCATCTGTCCATGACTTGAGAATGCACTTGTTAAACTTTGGCAAAAAATTCTCATGCTGTTTTATCACATTAGCTAGAGTTTCAGGGATCTTTTCCAATATATTCCAAAGAGAAAAGAAATGGCGTGTATTTGGGAAGACTTCCTCAATGGCTGCCTTCAAGGCTTTGTCTTGATCAGTGATTATCACTTTGGGAGCTTGCCCACCCATTGCTCTAAGCCACGTCTTCATTAACCAAACAAATGTTGATCTAGTCTCATCTGCAACCAACGCACATCCAAACAACATGGACTGGAAGTGATGGTTCACCCCAACAAAAGGAGCAAATGGCAATTTATCGTTGCTTTTGAGATAGGAGGTATCAAAAGAAACAACATCACTAAAACTGATGTAATCATGCCTACTTTTGGCATCAACCCAAAACAGATTTCTCAAACGCTGCTCTTCATTCAAATCCATCGCATAAAAGAAGTTTGGATTCTCCTTTTGGATACGCTTAAAGTACTCAAGCATAACTTGGGCATCTCCTTCATCCAAAGTCAAGTAACGGCCTTTATCAAACTGATAATTTATGTCACCCTGAAGAAACCCAAGATTTTGATATCCACCAGATTGTCTAGACATTTCAACATACATCTTTCTTGTCCGTTCACTAACAGCATGCAAAATGTCAATATTATTCTTTTCAGCTAACTTTACATTTCTGTGAATCCGAAAATGATATGCTAAAGCAGGTAAAAGTTCATGATTATGCTCTTTTATGAATTCATGAATAATCCACTTCCCATCTGCCTTTCTCTTCACATGCATGCTGGCTTTGCAGTCTGTCTTTTTCACGCTTGGTCGCCGACTACTCCCACTATCTGATTCTGGAGTGACTCCGTATCTGGAACATGCAAATTTAGCATCAATAAATTCTTTTGATTTCTTTGAGCGACGACTGTTTTTAATTGAAGTGGTGAATCCCATAGATTTGGCATATTCTTGATAGAATGAGTATGCTGCCTCATGTGATTCAAATTCAATGCCATTGCGTGGCTCAAAATCTGTATCCCCTTCAAACATTGTAACATCCCTTTTAGGAGAACTAACCCCAACATCTCTGTTATGCACTTCATCCACAAAATCACCTATGTTTTCATTCACTCTGGCACTAAGCACATTGTCTTGACAGTCCACCATAGTATCAACTGCACTTTGAATCCTGGTAGTCCTTATTGTTCAGCAAAAGGTAATTTATCATTTGTTTCCATGAAGAGGGAAAAGGGGGTTTTGGAGCTTTCAACTTTTCTGGTCTTCATCTCATTAAGACCTCTAGTTTGATTCAGGCTACCTTTGCCCCCCAGAAACCAAAATCAAGCAGCAAGCTAAAAATAACCTTTTCCCTAACATCCAATCTTTCCAATTTTAGACCTGAAGATGCACAAAGAAAATAATTCAAAAACAAAGAAGAAGAAGAAAGAAAGAACTAATCATAGAAATTTAGAAAACAATGCACACAAACAAAATTGTCAAAACATCTTTGGACCTTCTCCTCAAAAAATTCTAAATGTCTTTAATAACCAAGCCCTTGAAAAAAATTAGGCTACCCCACCAAAAAGAGATACACAATCATTTTAAGGGATTTTCAAGAGCACTTCCAAGTTGAATTTTATGTTGAAAATTACCTTCACCTTAAACCTAATTGGAAATAGTTACTCATATATATATATATATATATATCCATATGAGAAGTATTAAAAATCGGCTACCTCAAGAGTAATTTTAAACAAGTAAACATCATTATTAAGTCAAGATGTCAGTTCAAACTACACTACCACCATACTATTTATATTCTTTCTTTCTTTCTTTTTTCCTTTTTTTTTATTTTTTTGAAAAGTATGAAATATATATTCAAAACACTACTTAATGCAAAGTAGCACAAAGCATATCAAACAATACAAAAAAAATAGAGAAAAGAAAAAACAAAAAAGAAGCACTAATTACAAAGAAAAAGAGAGCTAAGGAACAAAGAAAGAGAATCACTAGATGTGAATCCCCAAGCCTTAGACCAATCAAAAAGGGATCCTAAAAAGAGAGCAAGCAACTGGTCATCCGATCTATCCATGTCCTCAAAAGTCAGCCGACTACGTTCCCTCAAAATACACCACATCAAACACAACAGAACTAAATTCCAAATGTGAGATGAATGCTTCCCTAACCAATTCCACCTACTAAATAGAAAACCTATCACTGAATGGGAGGGAACCCACAAAATCCCAAAAGTTCTAAAGACAAAGCCCCACAGCCGATAAGCCTTTCCACAATGTAATAACAAATGATCCACGGTCTCTCCACAACAATGACACATAATGCACTAGTCAACGAAATCAAAACCCCTAACCTACAAGTAATCTCCCATGAGAATCCTATCCCATGTGGCTGTCCAAACAAAGAAAGAGACACGCCAAGGTGCATTAACCTTCCAAATACCTTTCCATGAGAAAAAAACGGAGGAAGAACCATGTAACTTATGATAAAACAAACGGATATGAAAATCCCCGTTCTTCGTTAACTTCCATCTCATACAATCACCATCCATCACTAAAGGTAAATTGGATGCCAAGAATCAAGAGGAAATCATTCACCACATCTGCCTCCCAATCACTAGGACCCCGAATAAAACGACCATCCCAAGTTCTCCTATCCCTCGCTCCTGGGCGTATCAAAGATGAGTCTACAGAAGCCACTCTGTTAGCAGCAAAATTGTACAAGAACAGAAAAGCCAAATGGAGCAAAAGATCCCCACACCACCAATTTGTCCAAAATTTCAATCTATTCCCCACCCCAACCTTAAACTGGATGTTTTTGCTAAAAACTTCCCAACCCATCCGAATACTTCTCCACAAACCACAACCATGAACACCCCTTCCCAACTTGGAGGTCCACACCTCCCCCCCCCCCAATTCTTCCCCAAATTTCAAAGCTACCACCCTCCTCCAAAGCCAAGTCTCCTTGACCCCAAATCACCAAAGCCACTTT
The DNA here is from genome assembly GCF_001633185.2 of Quercus lobata. NCBI lineage: Eukaryota > Viridiplantae > Streptophyta > Magnoliopsida > Fagales > Fagaceae > Quercus > Quercus lobata. Next base: position 62,122,540 of record NC_044907.1, on the reverse strand, counting down.
CCTAGTAGAGCTTTATTGAAAGTGGTCAGTTTCCTAATCCTAAACCGCCATTGGCAATACGCATACACACCTTATCCCATCCAACCAATGTGTCTTAGAATCACCCCACAAAAAATCCCTTTGTAGCCTCTCAATTTTGTTAGCCACGTGTAGGAATGGTGAAAAGAGAAAAAAAAATAATAGTAAGTAGGTAGGCTAGATAACGTACTTCTAAGCAAAGTCGGTCTATTTATATTCTTTATTTGGGTAGAAGTAGCATTTTTATAATATCAGATAAAGTGGCAAATAATAAACATGTCCACGCTTAAAGCATGTAATGTCCTTAGACACATCAACCTAATTGGTACTTCTGATGCTCTTAAGAATATTGGTTAAGATGGTTTGTCCAGTTGATATAAAAATCCAGAGTCTCCAAAACTTGAGCAGTGAACTAAATACTTCACTTGATTATCTCCAAATTAATATTATGAAATAACTCTGGTAAAACCTCCAAGGTTGGATTCCTCTAAACAACATCCCACCCCCACCACTTAGTTTCAGATTTGATATTTTCTTTTCCTCATTACCATATAAACATTTTTTTTTATGAACATTACCATATAAACATGAGAATGATTTCCTAATGATCACAATATAACATAGGAAGGTCTTTTATCCATATCAAATCTAAATTTGAGTCATGATCCAATCAATAATTCCTTTTTTTTAACCATTCTTTTCCTTATCAATTCTTTGTTTTCTAAAACCTACGCCTCCCTTGTACATCTTTCCACCTTTTCGTTTTATTTTTTATTTTTTAAAAAGGTGGTCAAAAACAAAAGAGAAAACTGTAGTGCACCATTTTAACTGATAAACTTTCCTGAAAATCATTTATATTCTATTCAAAATAGGACTTCAGGTGCATATACAGAATTGAAATCAAGATTCCAATCAGTGGTTGTAAAATCCAAAACAGGAAATTGTAAGACTTGTCAAGAAAAGGCTCCAAAGCTTAAAATTAAAGGCCATATTCAATTGAAAGAATTACAATAGTAACTCAAGGAATATTAACAATATGGCCTTAACATCTAATCCAATGTTACAATCCCAAGCTTCTTCAGGAGCACTGCCACTGCACCTATATAAAGTGACACTCACCATCTATTATGCTTCATAGAAGTTTGTAGTGGTTTTTGTAGCAATATAAACTATAATTTTATTGAATAGAGCACTAAAGAAACAGGACGAAATTTGTGATGGCAATTCTGCGGCCTTAAAGCCAAATGCAAAACTAGACCCATCAGTAGATATTTTTATTCCAGGGTTTATAGACAAACCCCGCATGCTTGTCAAACCCAATTGTCATTCATTTTTAGAAAACCATTAGCAAGCCAGAAGAATAGGATGCCCACCCTAAGGGCACTAATGTTGTTATTTAGGTCAATGAAGAGGTCAAAGCACAAGGCAAACATTTTAAAGTGTCCTTTACCCAATGAGATAGAATCTGCCTCCAACATTACATGGAAATGGTTCTTCTAAAACATAATTTGAAATTTAATTTAAACATAAATTCCTTATGTAAATTTTTATTCATGCACACAATTAATTTCAGGATCTATATTTATGATAGTGACCAAAATTATCATTTAACCAAGATAAACTAGGCTTCTGAACATGAACAATGGTTTGAAGCTTTGAACTCCCACTCAAACTCTTAGTTTGACAAAGATTGCCATACATAAAGATTCCCTCCCAAAAAAAAAAAAAAATCTTATAGCTGAAAACTGAAAAGAGTCAATATCATCCAAAACACAATGACACAAAAATAATCTAAAAGTGTATATATATGGGATTAGAAACAAAATCAAAATGAAATGAGAAAATGCATGCCTTAGTGCATGTAACATGATAAATTAGTTCAACTCATGGTCCATAAAGCTTATCTGTGATATATGGCATTGACACATGGTCATAAACATGCATATCATGTTTAAACAACTGAACATCTATACCTTCCATTCACTATCATACTCTTTTTCCTTCGAATTACATGACTCCAAAGTACTCAAATTAATCTAGAACAAGTTTTTCCATTTTTATCAATGTATATGTGTATAAAAGATGAATTCAAGTTACACCTAGTGTAACATCACAAGAGTTCACCCTTTTTAAACTGTAGATTTGAATGAGATCTAACGGTAAATAAGACACTACTTGACACGTCATCAATATGATTAATTTCTACCTACCTTCACCTCATTTATTTCTATATTTTCCAAAATTCTGTCTCTCCCTATTCCTGAAGTTCTTCATTTTTTCTTTTTTTTTTCCTCTAGACTCACCTCCTCCTCCTTCTCCACTGCCCCTGCTGATCAGAAGCTAACTGCCCCACACTGCAGAATTTTTACCACTTCAGTTCACGGTACTTCAAAGATTGATTAGAAGGGTTTTTTTTTTTTTTTTTTTTTTTTTTTCCTTTTTTTATTCGGTCTTTTCCTTTTACAATTCAGCTGACTGCATATTTTTATAAGGCTCACCTTTTTTTAAGTAAAAATATATAAATTTTCATTTATGAGAAAAATATGTATGAATACAAGTGAGGTATACTACCATGGTTTTGTTGTTACAATTGTTTGCAATGAGAACCAATAACTGATGGGTATGCTTTTTGCATATCACATCTTGCAAAACTGACTTTCCTCCAAGTAAAGCCATTAACACGTCATCCAATTCTAGCTGCCAGGTGCTGGTTCTTCATGAGCAGTGATTGTCATACAGTCCTGAATCCTGTGCTTGTTGGTAGTCCTTTAGCACATTCATGCCGCACTCAAATATCTGTGTTATTATACGGCTGAATTGATGTCCCATCCTATGTGGCTGTTGAGGTCACCAATGGCTGATCATATCGTGATATAGAAGACTAGGATCTCTATGCTAAGATTACCTAAGCATAGCCTTACTGCAATCTAAAAACAAAGAAGTGCAAAAAGTGAATCCTAAGGCCAACAACTGTGTCCATTTGAAGAATTGCCCAACCCCATGCTTAGGGCTTCTTCATGGCTGATCAACCAAGTGCTGCCTTCAAAATTTGCTTCTATACCCTTCGATAATTTACCCACCATTTCAATCACCAATCACCAATCACACTTCCTAACCCCCCATCTTTTTCTTTTCTTTTCTTTTTTTATGGATAATTCAATATTTGGGGGAGGGGGAATTTGAACCCTAGACATCTCCATTGGAAACACTAAAAGGTGTCAATTGAGCTACAAGACTCTTGGTAATTCCTAACTCCTGTCTTACTAGATATGTTAAAAAAACAAACTGGTTCAATTAAAAGGGTTTTTTTTATGATAACTAAATGCTTTATCAGATTCAGAAAAAAGTACATACTTTATCAAAAAGAGAGATATCAAAGGCTCAAAGCACACAGGATGTACGAAAGAGTCCCTGAAAAAATAATAATCAAAATTTTATGTAATCCAATTAATAAAGACAAGAGTAGAACAAAAAAGGGATACTGCCTAAGCCGACATCTAGTTAAGCAATAATATCAAGAAAGAAGACTTAAGGGATACTAGAGAATGTTTGATACTATCAAATGTCCAACTAATCTGTTCTCTCCAAATAGACCTCACAAGAGAATGTGGAATAGCATTCCAAATTTCACCACTACTATGAAAACTAAACTGTCCTTTCCAGAATCACATAATGAACCCAAACATACCAAGTAATATGACCAAATATTTGCTGTTATTGGACAGTGAAATAGAAGACCATCATCAACCAAGAGGTCCAAGACACCAGATTGTTTTACAAATGCAACACCAGTGCACCACAATCATCCTCTTAATAAAGATTTATACCACATAAGAAATTATTATATAAGCTAAAACTGCACTTACTAAACTAAACAACCTCATAAACAGATAAATTATATGCAATGCCGTATTGCATATGGTATTCATCAAAAACAATTTTTTTTTTTTTTTTTTGATAAGATGATATTCATCAAAATATACCATATATACATCATCATCATCAAGAACAACAATGAAGGCTGTCCCAAAACTAAGGGGTCAGCTATGAATCCCAAACAAATTATTCAGGGAAAATACCATATACAATCAATCTCACATATTTTTGCACATAGTCCAATATGGTAAAAATATAATAGGAAATATTCTAAATTTATGATCAGAGAACAACGCGCGCACACAGAGAAGAAAACCTTTATTCCTTCTTTGTGAAAGAATTTATCACTTGAACTCTATTTGATTGGGCTTAAAACCAAACTAAGAAGCAGACACTCAAAACCCTTGGTTTGTCCATGTTAGACATGTAACGCCCCAACTCTTCATTGGCAAGATACTGTCCTCTTTGGGAGTGACACAAGTCTCTCCCTCAAGGTTTTAAAAGGCCTCTTAAGTAGGGTGAGGTGAGAGAGAACCAAATCTTGACTAAGTCCCACATTGCTTAGGTAGGGAGTGTCCTAAGCCTTATATGGAGGGCCTTGGACTCTAATTAGCAAGAGACCTTTTAAACCTTGAGAGAGAGACTCGTATCACTCCCAAAGAGGACAATATCTTGCCAATGAAGAGTTAGGGAGTTACAAGACCAAAAGATATTAATTCATTAATTTATTAACGTGTCTTAAATTTTCAAGAAAGTGTCCATGCTTCTTAGAAGCCAAATCCCCAACAGATGATGACTAGGTTGTTTCTCTAAGACCGCCAAAGACAATGCTTCTTACAAAGTAATGTTGGAGTTGTACAAATGCCTACATGGTATCCCCCAGCACAATGGACCGGTTCAAATTGTTCATATAGTTAGGAAATGTAGGAACTAAGATCTCAGAGCTATAACATTAATAACGTAGTCATTGCATAGTAATTTTTGCATTGCCAATCTAATTTTTAAGTGATAAATTTCTTATTGGACTTCCAACTAAAAATCAACAAGCAAATAGATAGAACTTCTAAACCCTCTGCTTGTTTCCCAACAAAACCAATGAATGCTTCACAAAATTAAATACCACCCAAAACCCATTAAAACCAAAGCTTTCAATAGCTCTCCACTGGTGGAGGTGGTTGCTTCCACCTCTCTCAGGTTCAGATAATAACAAAAAATTATTTAAAAAAAAAAAAAAAATTGAATTACCCACTTTCTTTCTTTTCCCACACTTTCTCAGCAACCAAACACAATATAATTTAACCAAAAAAAAAAAGGGGTGTCATCATCATGGTAATATTATCAAACAGAAACAGAAACAAAAATGACAGTAACAGCAAAAATATAAAAAGGAGGCAAAAGAGAATTTAAAGTTCAAACCTCAAAAAAACAGGGCGAGAGCGAGTGGGGGTTGTAAGCTGTAAGCGCGAGTGGGGGAAGAGCGTTTCGGAAAATGGGAAAAATGTGAGTTTTAGGTTTTTTGGGAGTAAATCTCACTCGCGAGAGATCGAAGATGTAGATGTAGCTGCTGAGACTGAGACTGAGAGAGAATAGAAGAGAAGAGAAGCGAAGCGAGGGACTATAATTATTAATAAATTAACGTTCACTCGCTCGTTTTGTGTCACTCGCTTTTGGGTTTAAAAGAGGCTTTTTTTTTTTCTGGGACTAACCTATTTTGTTCTGCAATCTCGGCGCGTCGGCCATGGAAGAGACCAAAGGGATGTGTCGGTTTCTTTATTTGGTAAACAACCTATGCATTCCTCGTTTTGGTTTTATAGGGAGACAAAATACACTTCGTCATTGCTCACGCGTGCGTGCGTGTACCGTGCTTTCTCACACATGCGTGGCGCGTGCTTGTATGTAACTTTTAATAACTTTTTTTTTAAAACATATTGTATTGGTTATTGATAAAATTTGGGCTAATTTATTACACTTAGGGTTTGTCTGGAATCTACTTATTTTGCTAAAATTGAAAATATTTTACTGAAAGTACTGTAAATAAAAGTAAAAATTAGTTAAAATAGTACAGTAAAACCCATAAATAGTACTAAAAAGTGCAGTAAAGCTCATGAATAGTAACAAAAATAAACTGAATAATAAAATAAGTTGGAGCCAAACGCACACTTAGGGTCTGTTTGGGATCCGCTTATTTTGCTGAAACTGAAAACTTTTTTCTGAAAGTACTGTAAATAAATGTAAAAGTTAGCTGAAATAGTACAGTGGGACCCATGAATAATACCAAAAAATGCAGTGAAACTCATAAATAGTAGCAAAAATAAGCCGAATAGTAAAACAAACTAGCCTTTTAATTTTTGCCAAACACACACTTAGTTTTGTTTGTTTTAGTAACGATATTTTCTAGAAAATGGATCATTTTTTAAAAAGTATTTTCTATAAAATTATCTCATTTTCCTATATTTGGTAGCAACTTTAAATGAGTTGAAAATCTCCAAACTTCCCTTATTTAATTTGCTTTGAAATAGAATTGTTTTCAAAAAAAAAAAATTAGTGAAAAACAATCTCTAAAAATAAGTCAAATTTTTATGTTGACTAAAAATAGTTTTTCTTTACTTCATTTTTTATGATGCTACCAAACACTAAAAATATGGAAAACTATCTTTACACATTGTTTTCCATTGAAACAAACAAAGCATACTGATTTTGTAAAATAATGACATTCCTTTAAAACTATTTTTGGGACTGTCCAGCCACCCGTGAAATTCGACCCATCTACTTGATTTGGCCAATCCGACAATGTCAGTAATAGTTAGGGACGAGTGGAACTCTTTGAATTATGATACATTTAGGTTGAGTGTCGAGTTATCCATATAAAAATTTGACACATCCAAATTGTTTGATAAAGGCATCAAAGGGGTTATAGATCCGAGAAAGGTAGTCGGAATCTAAAGATCTCTATCTAGATTTGATAGAGATCAAAAATCTAAAAATTTATACTTAATCAAGTGGAGATTTGGAGACCCCTCCCCCTTCGCCCCATCATTGGTCGCCACTTAGGGACATTTGAATGGTTGATAGCAGGTTTCATCCTCTCCCACTCAATGTGTTTATGTCAAGTGACAAGTTAAGCCTTAACTTGACTCCACTCAACCCTGGGCACCCTAAAACTATTTATGAAGTCTCTCTTGTGACTTTCACCATATTTACCTTTGTATTGTGGAGAAAAGAGAGTTCACTGAGAGGGAAAGCAATTTTGGGAAGAATGAGAATAAGGAAGAAAAGAGAGCAGGATGGGGAGCTCGATTTTATATATATAAATATATATATATATATATATATATATAATATTAAAATGCCTAAGCTCCAATGTTGTCTATCTTTAAAAAACCATTGAAACTAAAATGCTCTTTGGCTAATTGGGTTGCTAATCCAACGTGGGTTATTTTATGGGCTTGTTAGGCATATTCTAGGTGAATTAGCCATTTGGTCAGTCCAATGCTAATACTATAAACTATGGACCAAACAAAAAAGAAACAAGATTCTCTCTCCCTTGTAGAAGCCCTTCTCTCTCGCTACAGCACGAGTGCTCTCTCCCTTCATGGGATCCACCTAGGTCTTGGTAACCCAAAAGCTTACAAAACCTCTTCACAGTCATGGATCAAGCAGTTCTAGACAGCATCCAACATCTCAAACTCACCAAGGATGAAGAAGAAGACATCACCATCTCAACCATCAACAGATCAGACCTGCTTGAGGAATGTGCGTTAAGTTTATTTGTTGGCTACTAGCTGAACGACACCAAAACCTACGAACCTTGAAAAGCACGCTATGGTCAGCCTGGAAAATGGGTTCTGATCTACGAATCGTGGAAGTTGGGCAGAACATCCTACAGTTCAAATTTAACTCAATGTACCAAATGGAGTGGGTTGAAAGGAATGGCCCTTGGAACTTTGACAACAATCTCTTACTTCTAACTAGATGGAGAAAAGGGTTGTTTATGGCCACCATAACCTTCACCCATTCTCCATTTTGGGTCCAAGTCTGGGGTCTTCCCTTTGATTGCATGTCAGAGGAAGTGGGAAGAGAACTGGGCAACAAGTTGGGTAGATATATTGAGTCAAACAAGCGATCCTGGCTTTTGGAGCAAGCTAAGTTTATTAGAATTCGTGTGGATCTACCCATTGACAAACCACTTCGAAGGGGTGGTAACATAGTCAATACAGAGGGTGAAAAATTTTGGGTTTCTTTCAAATATGAAAGATTGCCCAACTTTTGCTTCCACTGTGGTCTTCTTGGACATGATGAGAAACACTGTTAGGTGCCACCAAGTGACTCAGGCAACACTAAGCAATATGGGGACTGGCTATGGGCAAATGGTTCCACTAAACTCAATTTGGAAAAATCAAAAGTCACTTTTAGTGGCAGATTTGAGGGAAGAAAGGAAGACAGTTCAGAAGATAGGCACACTTTAGCTCAGGCAGCTTCTAACTCCACGAACATGGAGACGGAACAAGCTGAACTCCCAATCGCTCCAAGAAGCTACACGCTGCCCAACAACAACATGACACCAGGAAACTCTGTCACGTCAAATCATCTCACTGCAAACAATTAGCTGAGAAACGAAAAGGTAAGTCCCTTGAACCCTGTGCCTCAATCTAGGAAATCTCAATTTGAATTTCAAAAAAGCCTAGAAACGGGAAAGGAAATAGGGGATGACTCCTCCACTGTGGGCCTTTTAAGACCCTCCCCACCCAAAACCCAAGAAGTCTCAAGTCCTTTAAAACTCCTCAAAGAGGCCCACCACACTAGCAAGTCACCATGCACCCCATGAGGCCCAAGTAAAGGGAATTTGAAAAAATAGCCAAAGCCCAAAGGCAGCAAGCCCCAAATCCCAACACTTACGCTTAAAACCTTAGTGGGCTCACAGGATCTAAAAGACCAAGCAAGCTTGTTTTATCCGACGAAGATGAAGAAAAGCCCCATAAGAAAATCAGTGACACACCCCTCTTAAATGCAAACAGCTCTCAAGATGGATCGGCAATGACTGCAAAGCAGCACCGTCGGAAGCCATGAATTCACTATGTTGGAACCACCGGGGAATTGGGAACCCCTGGACAGTTTTTGCGCTCCGTGACTACGTGAAGCGCTGGAATCCCAAACTTGTCTTCCTATTGGAGACAAAGCTAAAGAATAAGCATATGGAGAAGGTGAAGTACAGACTGGGCTTTTTAAATGGCCTGATAGTTCCTAGTAGAGGCCGAAGTGGAGGCCTGGCTTTTTTGTGGTCTAGTGACATGAATCTAGAAATCCAAAGCTACTCTAATTTCCATATTGATGCCATAATCACTAAACCAGAGAATGGCTTCTCTTGGAGGTACACTGGATTTTATGAGCACCCAGAAACTCACCTCAGGGAAGAATCTTGGAAACTTATCTCCTTTCTTAATAGTCAATATTGTTTGCCTTGGTTTTGTTGTGGTGACTTTAATGAAATTCTCTCTATGAATGAAAAAGCAGGTGGTGCCCAACGATCCCAACGCCAAATGGAGGGGTTCCGTCAAGTGGTAAATAATTGTTGCTTCCAGGATTTGGGATATTATGGGCCAGACTTCACCTGGAGTAACATGAAGGAAGGCAACCAAAGAATTTCTCTCTGTCTTGACAGGGCTTTTGCCACATCAAAGTGGCTGGAATTCTTCAGGAATCCAAAAGTCCACCATCTTGCTGAATCAACCTCTGATCACTGCATCCTTGCAATTTCTGATTCTTCCCCACAAGTTCACAGAGGCAAACGTAGATTTCATTTTGAGGCAATGTAGGCCAAAAGAGATGATTATTGAGAAATCATTGATTCGACTTGGAACTCGGGCTCTCTCTCCACCACCCCTAAGGATATCTCCTCCAATCTTCAAAAATGTGCCATGGCTCTAACCAATTGGAATCAAAGAGTAGTGGGCAACATCCCAAAGAAAATTCAGGAGAAAAGGAAACTGCTCAATGTTCTTACTACCAATGATCAACAAGGAAACTTGGGGGCAGAGATCAATCAACTCAAGAAGGAAATCAATGATCTTCTTGACAATGAAGAAACCATGTGGCATCAACACAGCAAGGTGCACTAGTACAGAGAGGGAGACAAAAACACCAAATTCTTCCATGCTCGGGTGTCTAACAGAAGGAAAATAAAATTAAATTAAAAAAACACTATCCTTGGGCTCTAGAATGATGTTGGTTAGTGGTGTGAAAGCAAAGCTGATATTGTAGCCACTGCTGTGGCTTATTTTGAGAAAATCTACATCACCACTCAGCCCACTAGAATAATTGAAGTCATTGGCTCTATCTCCAGACGCGTGACAGAGGACATGAACTCAGAACTCACCAAGACCTTCACAAGAGATGAGGTTCTCAAGGCTCCGCAGTAAATTCACCCGACAAAAGCCCCAAGACCTAACGGTATGACTGATGTTTTTTTCCATAATTACTAGGATATTGTAGGCACTAATATTACAAATATGGTTCTGAATGTGCTGAATTCCAATGCTTTCATGGCAGAGATTAACAAAACCAATATTTCTCTCATCCCAAAAACCAACCACCCCACCAGAATGACGGAATTCCACCCTATTAGCCTATGCAATGTGACTTATAAACCCATATCCAAAGTCTTGGTTAATAGACTCAAAACTGTCATGCCGAGCATCATCTCTGAAAACCAAAGTGTCTTCACCGTTGAACGCCTAATTTCTGACAATGTCCTAGTAGCATATGAGTTCATGCACTATCTAAAAAATAAAAAGGGGGGAAAAGAAAGCTTTATGTCAATTAAACTAGATATGAGTAAAGCCTTTGACCGGGTTGAATGAGACTTTATTAGGGGGTAGGGGGATTATAATGAAGTTGGGATTCAATAACAAGCTGATTGATCTTATTATGCATTGTGTCTCTTCTGTATCTTATTCAGTGATCATAATGGTGAAACTTTTGGCCACATCACCCCAACCCAAGGCATCCAGCAAGGTGACCCCCTTTCTCCATATTTGTTCCTTCTTTGTGCAGAAGGTTTGTCAGCTCTTATTCACGAAGCAGCCCGAAATTAGCAAATCTCAGGAGTCTCAATATGCAGGGGCTACCCTGTAATCACCCATCTCTTCTTTGTCGACAACAGCCTTCTATTTTGCAAAGCAAACGTGCAAGAATGTCAAAAACTTGTTAGCATACTCCAAAGCTATGAGGCGGCTTCTGGAAAAAAAAAAAAATTTAATGCGGACAAGTCCTCAGTGTTTTTCAGCCCAAATACCCTTCAAGAAACAAAAGAGTGCATATTGAGATTACTTGGGCCGATGTAGGACTTGAGGCATAACAAGTATTTGGGGCTTCCCTCCATCATTGGGAAATCAAAAACCCAAGTGTTTGCTGAAATCAAGGAACGAGCAGAAAAAAAGCTTGCTGGTTGGAAGGGAAAACTCCTTTCAATTGGTGGGAGGGAGATTCTCATCAAGGCAATCACACAAGCAGTCCCAACTTATACTATGAGCTGTTTTCAACTCCAGACTCTTTGCGCTGATTTGGAAAACATGATACACAATTTTTGGTAGGGGTAGAAAGATAAAGAGTAAAAAATTGCTTGGGTTAGTTGGAAGAAAATGTGCAAGTCAAAACTTCACGGTGGGATGGGTTTCTAGGACTTACAAGCCTTTAATCTAGCCATGTTAGCTAAACAAGGTTGGCGAATCCTCACCAACCCCGACTCTTTGGTGGCTCGAGTTTTCAAAGCCAAGTACTTCCCACATGATGATATTCTCAACTCTAAAAAAGGCTGTAGCCCGTCCTATGCCTGGCAAAGCATTCACAATAGCCTTAAGGTGATCCGGAAAGGAACTAGATGGAGACTGGGAAATAGTCATAAAATCCATATATGGGAAGATAAATGGCTACCAATGCCAACAACGTTCAAAGTAATCTCCCCACCTTCCGACTTTGGAGATTTCCCAATGGTGTTGTCTCTTATAGACAAGGACACTAAGTGGTGGAAAGATGATGTAATCTACTCACTCTTCCTACCCTTTGAAGCCAACACAATTTTGTTAATCGACTCAATCCCACTGAGCTACAATCTTCCCAAAGATAGTCTAATTTGGACTGGTAATAAACATGGGACCTTCGCAGTTAAAAGTGCCTACCACATTGCCTTAAGCATGGTAATACCTCCAGATGAAGGTGAATGCTCTTCAAACAGCTCTAACTCTCTGATTTGGAAAAGAATTTGGCACCAAAAAGTCCCCCCAAAGCTCAAAGTTTTTGCTTGGAGAATCTGTGTTAATGGCCTCCCCACCATGGAAAACTTAAGTCATAGAGGCATAGCGTGTTCTAGCTTCTGCCCCATCTGTGACAAAGCAATAGAGACTACAACCCATGCTCTTTTTCATTGTGATCATGCCAAGCTAACGTGGGCTCATTGGTCTGACTGCCCTGTAGACCTTTAACGCCCAATCCATGATCCTGTTGATATTGCTTTAGACATCAGTTTAAGGGGCACCTCGCAGGATATGGAGATATTCTTTGCAACAGCCTGGCCTATTTGGTGGAATCGCAATCAAGTAGTGCATGAGGACTCAGGTTCTCCACCAAGCTAAAGCTGGGAATTGGCCAATAGAACCCTCATTGATTTTAAGGATGCTTGTTCCCACCCCCCACTGCCCCATTCCCCCCTGTCCTCAAATGGAAAGCTCCTCCCTTTGGCTTCTTCAAAATAAATGTTGATGGAGCCACCTCTAATGATGGTACCAACGCTTGCATTAGGGTGATTGTCCGAGACTGCCAAGGCCTTTCCATGGCAGCTTCTAGCGAAGTTCTCCAGTCTTCCTACTCGGCAAAAATTACTGAAGCCTTTGCTCTCCTACATGGTGTACTACTTGCTTTGGAATTGAAAATTTCTCATGCTATCTTCGAGTCAGATGCCCTCTCTATTATTCAAGCTCTTAACCGTGGAGATGCTGATGGTGAGATTGGTCTCATCCTTCAAGACATTAGAAGTTGTTCGGCCTCTTTCAGCTGGTGCACATTCCAACACCTTTAAAGGGATGGCAATAGAGTTGCCCATGAACTTGCAAAAGCTGCTAGACTATCAGGTTTTTCTCAAATTTGGAAGGGAGTTAATCCCAGCTGTGTAGAACACCTAATCCTAGATGATATCTGACTAGTTTCAGCTTCTGTAATTTCCTTTCTCTGTTGTACTCCAATTTCAGCTTGTTGAATGAAAGTTTGTCTAATTCCCCATCAAAAAAAAAAAAAAAAAATACTATAAACTACGGATGAAATAACACTAATGATGGAGGAATGACGCTCCCCTTTGAGGTTTGTATAAATTTCACACAATGACTTCCTAAACAAAATATTTCATTTTTAACATGGCTCTTATTCATTTATACAAACCTCAAAAGGAGTATCTTTTATCCATAATCTCATAGAAGTCAAACATAGACTTATCTTTCACATTTATAAAACCTCAAGGAAAGTGTCAAATGTCATTCTATAAAACCTTAAGGTGGGAGGTTTGTGAAATTTTTCATAAGTTAATAATTTTTCAAATATTTTTTGTACATGTTTATAGTAAAATTTACAAAATTTATGAACTTATTAGAATTTAAAATGATAATATGTTCTATTAAAAAAATATGATGTAAATGGGTAAGTATAAAGTGACCAGCTTTATTTAAAAAATTAGGAAGATTATATAATTCTCCTATAATTTTGGGTGGTTTCATATTAAACCTGTATGGGGTGAAAATAACCAAGTCCTAAAAGGAAAATTGGGTTGGGAAGTAAGCCCACCTCAATTAATTTGTAGAGAGGGAAAGCGGACTAATGCTTGGGCTTTTAATCTAAGGGGTCAAAGTCAAGAAATGAGCCCTAATAAAAGAAGTGGAATTTATAAGTAAAAATGAGTATAAACGTGTATATTGATGTTTCCTTAATCAGCTGAGGAACCTTACTATACTTGAAGCATTACAAACTTAATTATGATTCTCTCTCTAATCTCTAGGTCCCAATCCCTATTCATGGGGATCCTTCCTCCTTTTATGATGGTTTCCATTTCATCTTGATCCTCCACATGGAGAGTGGTTGATCTCTCACTGGATACTTGTCTCGTCTTTCCCTTGGAAGGATGTGCTAAGTGAACTACAGGCTGTCTTGGCACTGTTCAAGTGTCATTCAGCCATTAATGTGGCTAACATAGTTGTTGCAGCACATTCAATGTGGAGTTGATAGATGCTTTACTGAGAAGCTTTCTTCTCTGTATCCATACTTGTCACTATTGCTTTCCTCGGCTCCTGCTTTCTAGCCCAGTGTGGACTTCATCTCATCCTCTTCGGATGATTTATGTCCAAGTGCCTTCATCAGTCTATCTAGAGTTGTCTACCAAGCTTCCTCTTCTGAGTTGCCTCAGATCACACAAGTCGGAGAAATTATAGATCGGGCTTTCATATTCCTTGGGCCTGGCCCAATAAAGGTGTTACTCTTGGATCCCCCCTCACAAAACCTTATTTGTTAATTTTTTTAATTAAAATTATGAATTTTTTAAATCATTTCAATTCACACTCTAAATAAGTCTCTATTAGATAAAAGTAATAGAAATTCATAAGTTTTGACTAAATCTATTTAAAGACCAAAAAAAAACTCCTTACATGTGAAATTATAAGACCTCTAATATACAATATTAGAATTGTGAACTTATATAATAATCATTCAAATAAACGTTGGTAAAAGTGTCGAGCGCACTTAAATACATAGACATGTTGGAGCCTAGGCGCAAAATGCAAGTGCGCGTCTGATTGAAGTATAGCATGCAATTTTTAACTATAATATCTCATAACTTATAATAGAAATATCCATAGCATATAATTAAATAATAATAATAATAACTCAAATTTTTTATATGTTACCTATTAGGTAAGTGCAATTATATAATTTTTGTAAGTTCAATTTTATAATGTTTGATAAGTACCTAAGTTATTTCAATTCTTAAAATTTTTATATAGTAAATGGAAAATAATTATCAATGGTTAACATCATAATAATCTGGTCATAGAAAGTTTAATTATAATATTTTATATAATTCCCTAGTACTTTATAAATGTGCATAACCATGATGGTTATGATCAAATGATGTATATGGTTCAATCAACATAGATTTAAAAGTCAAAGACTAAAAAGCACAAGAATTGTAAATTAACCTTGTTCGTATCTTATGACATGTAAATAAAAAAATTGTTTGTGTAATACACCACCCTAAGGATAGTGGTTGTGTAATAAGCCATTGGTCCATGTCATTTCTTTCAAAATACAACAATTAATTTTGATGATCCATATTTTTTTAGCAATATTATACAAAAGTGTGCCTAGGCATACTTTATACTTCTTCAAAAAGCTCTTAAAAAGCATGCCTAAAGTGTTCTTCATTAAACGAGCTTCTTTTTTTTTTTTTTTAACTTAGCAAAGCATTGAGAGCTTGGGATTTCTAGCTTTGAGCTTTAACACGCTTTTAACAACATTGATTTAGTTATTGTCACCAAAATGTTTACAATAAAATTATATATTATATAGACAAATATCATATATATAAAATATATTGTATCCTATACGCTATGATTGCACCAAGTGTATCCCTCTATTTTTTTTTCTTGTTTTAATTTTCTCCTTACGTCATACATTAAAATAATTAACATAATCTCTTTAAAAAGAAAGTAATTAACATAATTGCTATAAGTGAAACTCTATTGCCCAATTCACAATTTTAAAAACAAAACTAATACTATTAAAATTATATTACAAAAATTTCTATAAATTAAAAAAAAAAATGCATCATTATTTATTTTATGTTATTTTAATAATCTACAATCAATTTTGTTGGTTTAATAATATAAATTGGGTCGTATATGTCGTACTTACAATATGAGATCAAATGTAAGTGAAAAGGATAAAATATGGCTTGATGGGCCTGATGTAATGGGCCTGACGGATCCGATTCCATGGGCCAACAAGGAGCTAGCCCAATGTTCGCTAAAGCCCATCGTTGGTAGATACAGTAAAAGCCCTGGATGCAAAGTCCTTGCTGCTTACGCCTGAGTCACCCTAGAATCCCAAAATAGGAATCCTAGCGCAAAGGGGATTCTAGGAGATACGCGCGCCAAAGGAAGATCTTCTCTACAAGGAAAGATCTTGCTCACCACGTTTGGAAATATTCAAGTAGAGTTCTATAAGGAAAAGACTTCAACACCAAGAAAGAGAGGCCGACCTTCTACTACTATAAAAGCCCCAATACCCTCACAAATCAAGGTACGCATAATTTGCCCTCTCTAGCACTTTAGAGTTGTGAGAATAGTTCTAACTTGACTTTCGGAGGGTATTTGGCCGACACCACACCGGTGCTCTCTGTGAGGTCTTCTATTATTTTGTTGTGCAGGTCTCCTTTGAGCGTGCGAGTGCTGCGTGACCTATTGGTGATTTTTTCAGCATCATCAGCTGGCGCCGTCTGTGGGAAACGCGTTTAAGCCACATTATCGCTTCCCGGACAAAAGAGTTGCTTGGTGCTCACTTGCTCAATGGCGACCACTAACGACGTTCAAGAAGAAGAACCCCCCACGACTGCACTTGAGAAGCAGGTTAAGACTCTTGCCGCAGCCGTGGAGTGCCTCACCAAACAAAACCGCAACCTGGAAGAGTAGCTGAACCAGAAAAATGCAACACCAAATAATCAAGGAGCGGATTAAAAAGGAACCAGCGCTGAAAGGAGGAATCAAGAGGGACCACAGGCCAGTAACGCCCCAAGCAGACCGGAGCGACAAAACATGAGCCTTCCCTCCTTGCGAATACGGCTCCGCCACCTATTATAGCAAAGATGTAGGCAATAAAGGAACAGATGGAAGTAATGATGAACGCTCTCAAAGGACGAGTGTCCAGCTACCTTGACGACCTTGTTAACCGGACTGGCTCACCATTCACCGCTTCCGTCAACTCTTTCCCCCTGCCGAGTAAGTTCCGCATGCCACATATGGATAGTTATGACGGGGTCAAAGACCCTCTAGACCACCTAGAGACCTTTAAGACCTTGATGCACCTTCAAGGAGTAGCAGATGCAATTATGTGTAGGGCCTTCCCTACAACACTAAAGGGTGCGGCAAGAATTTGGTTCAGCCGACTGACACCCAACTCAATCAGCACCTTCAAGGAGCTAAGCGCTCAATTTACTGTGTACTTCATCAGAGGACATCGGTACAAGAAGTCTATGGCTTGCTTGATAAGTATCAAGCAGCGAGAGGAGGAAACGTTGAGGGCCTACATATCCTGCTTCAATAAGGAGGCACTCTCGATCGACGAAGCCGACGACAAGATACTTGTAACAGCATTCACGAATGGGCTGAAGGAGGGTAAGTTTTTGTTCTCCCTGTACAAAAACGACCCGAAGACCATGTCAAAAATGCTTTACAAGGCCACCAAGTATATGAACGCTGAAGACGTGCTGTTGGCCCGAGAAGAGAGGCCCAAGAAAAGAGAAAGGCAAGAAGACACCCGGCAGGACCAAGGCCGGAAGAAAGCAAGGACAGGAGACCGAAGGGATGAGAGACGCCCTAAGCCCCTGGGGGGAAGATTCACAAGCTTCATCCCGTTGACCGCCCCGATAGATCAAGTCCTAATGCAAATCAAGGACGAGGGGGCTCTGATGTTCCCTGGAAAGCTGAAGAGTGATCCCAACAAATGATCTAGGGATAAATATTGCCGCTTCTACCGTGACCACGGTCACGACACAGCCGATTGCTATAACTTGAAACAGTAAATTGAAGCCCTTATCAGACAAGGAAAACTGCAAAGATTCGTTAACAAGGAGAGAACATATCCACCCCCACAAGAACAGCACCCCCGACAGGAGAATGAGCGACCGAGACCCCCTATAGGGGACATAAGAATGATAGTGGGAGGAACAGCTGCAGCCGGGTCTTCAAAAAAGGCTCGCAAAACCTACCTTAGGATGGTGCAAAATGTTCAGCTGACGGGAACCGTACCAAAGATAGCACGGAGAGAAGGCCCCATTATCAGATTCTCAGAAGAAGATGCACGACGTCTTCACCATCCACATGACGATGGGCTCGTCGTCAGATACGGGTAGGAGACTACAACATGCATCGGGTGTTGGTCGATAACGGCAGCTCGGCAGATATCTCATACTACCCGGCATTCCAGCAGATGAGGATCGACAAGGAACGATTGATTTCGACAAATGCCCGGTTCATTGGTTTCGGAGGAAGCCAGGTATTCCCCCTGGGCGCGGTTACATTGTCCGTAGCGGTAGATGATTACCCCCAGCAGATCATCAAGGACGTAACGTTCCTAGTGGTCGATTGCTCATCTGCCTACAACGCTATCCTCGGACGACCCACGCTCAATTCGTGGAAGGCGGTAACTTCAACTTACCACCTGATGATTAAGTTCCCTACCGACTATGGAGTGGGAGAGCTGTGCGGAAGTCAGATGGCCGCGCGTGAATGCTATGTAGCCATGACGGAGATGGAGGATCAGGTCCAGGCCTTGAATATAGAAGAGCACCGGACGGTGACAAAGCCGGTAGAGAAACTAGAGGAGATACCTCTTGACAGTTCCGACCCTGACCGAACAACCAAAATCGGAACCCTCGCTAACCCCGCAATCCGTCAAGAGCTCATAACTTTTCTCAGGAGCAATCAAGACGTATTCGCCTAGAGTCATGACGACATGCCAGGAATAGACCCTTCAGTCATGGTACACAGGTTAAATGTATCGCCTTCCTTTCCACCCATCTGACAGAAGAAGAGAGTGTGTGCCCCGAAACGAGATCAAGCTATAGCAGAAGAAGTCCGCAAACTATAGGAAGCAAGTTTCATTAGGGAAGTTTACTACCCTAATTGGCTGGCGAACGTAGTAATGGTTAAGAAAGCTAGCGAGAAGTGGCGGATGTACATGAACTTCACTGATCTTAACAAAGCCTGCCCTAAAGATAGCTATCCCCTCCCAAGAGTTGACGTCCTAGTAGACTCAACGGCTCGGCACCAGCTGCTAAGCTTCATGGACGCTTTCTCAGGTTACAACCAAATCCGAATGCACGAAGCTGATCAAGAGAAAACTTCGTTCGTGACCAGTCAAGGCCTCTTCTGTTACAAAGTAATGCCCTTCGGCCTGAAGAACGCGGGTGCAACGTACCAAAGGCTTATGAACAAGATGTTCGCGCAACAAATCAGGAGAAATGTCTAAGTCTATGTCGATGACATGCTAGTAAAAAGCCGAAGGGAGGAAGATCACCTGGAAGACCTTAGAGAAACATTCAACACCCTTCGCTCCTACAACATGAAGCTCAATCCGGGAAAGTGCGCTTTCGGGGTGATGGCAGGAAAATTCCTAAGATTCATGGTATCTCAAAGGGGGATTGAGGCCAACCCGGACAAGATCCGAGCCATAATAGAGATGGCTCCCCCAAGAAATGTGAAGGAGGTACAAAGCCTCAACGGCAAAATAGCAGCATTGAATAGATTCGTGTCAAGAGCCACAGATAAGTGCTTACCCTTCTTTCACACATTAAAGAAGTCTTTCGAGTGGACTGCCGAGTGTCAGCAAGCATTCGAGGAGTTGAAAGCCTATCTATCTTCCCCACCGCTGTTGAGTCCACCAAGTGAAGAGCTTTTCCTCTACTTGGCCGTCTCCCCCGCTGCCGTCAGTGCCGCCTTGATCAGAGAAGAGGATAGGGTGCAAAAGCCTGTATACTACGCCAGCCGGACGCTTTGCGGAGCTGAAGACAAATACCTGCCCATGGAAAAACTCGCTTTCGCATTAGTCATGGCAGCCCGTAAGCTTAAACCATATTTTCAAGCTCACACGGTGATCGTCTTGACCAACAAACCTTTAAGACGGGCAATGAGCAGTCCTGAATCCATTGGTCGATTGGCACTATGGGCCATAGAGCTGAGCGAATTTGACATCCAGTATCGACCAAGAACCGCTATCAAGGGACAGATCGTCGCAGACTTTATAGCCGAATTTACGAGTGACGAGGGCAAGGGGGCAGATGAGGTTCCCCAATGGAGCATACATATAGATGGATCATCCAACAGACAGGTCGGAGGGGCTGGCATCGTACTACTATCACCTGAAGGGGACATAATTGAGTGTATGGTCCGTCTAGACTTCCCCACTACCAACAATGAGGCATAATGTGAAGCACTCGTGGCGGGGCTCGATCTTGCCAAAGCAGCAAGGGCCGAGAACGTAATCATTTATTGCGACTCACAAGTCGTTACTAATCAAGTGAATGGAGATTATGAGTGCAAGAACGAGAGGATGCGCAGGTATCTTGATCAAGTCAGAAAGAGAGTAAGTGACTTGAAAGCTAAAATCGTCCAAATCCCCAGAGGAGAAAATGAGCAAGCCGACTGCCTTGCTAAAGCCGCTTCAGGAGAACCTATGATCACCCCCGGTTACGTACTCTCTTTTGTTCAATCCATCCTTTAATAGATCCCGACGATGTACAGGAAATTAGCTCCGGGAACAACTGGACCACACCACTGGTTTCCTACTTAAAGAACGACATCCTGCCCGACAGGAAGGAAGCCGCAAGAAAACTGAAGGCCCAGGCAGCAAGATTCGTCATGATGAAAGATGTCCTGTATAAAAGAGGTTTCTCCCGTCCATATCTGAGATACTTAGGAATGGAAGAAGCAAACTATGCCATGAGAGAAATCCACAAGGGTATCTGCAGAAACCACTTAGGGGCTCAGTCGTTAGTACACAAGTTGATCCGAGTCGGATACTATTGGCCTACAATGCTGAAGGATGCGAAAGCTTATGTCAAGTCATGCGACAAGTGTCAGAGGTTCAGCAACTTCATCAAGCAACCATCTGAAGAGCTGACCCCGGTGACGGCTCCTTGGCCATTCACTCAATGGGAACTAGACATCATGGGTCCATTCCCAATAGCAGTCAGGCAGCTAAAATTCCTGGTAGTTGGCATAAACTATTTCACTAAGTGGGTAGAAGCAGAGGCCTTAGCCACTATCACGGAGAAAAACATTCGAAACTTTGTCTGGAGAAATATCATATGCGGGTACGGGATACCTAGAGTACTGGTCTCTGACAACGGTAAGCAGTTCAACAATAGCGCGTTCAGAGATTTCTGTTCAGAGCTAGGAATTAAGAACCACTACTCATCACCCGCGCACCCACAGGCTAATGGGCAGGTCGAAGTCACGAACTGGTCCTTGCTCAAGATAATCAAGACCCGGTTCGAGGGGGCAAAGGGTATCTAGCCGGACGAGTTACGAAGTGTTCTGTGGGCATACCGGACTACAGCAAGAACACCCACTAGAGAAACGCCATTTTGTCTAGCATACGAAAGTGAAGCTATCATCCCCACAGAAGTAGGGCTCACAAGCTATCGAGTGGAGAACTATGACAAGAACGAGAACGAAAAGGCCATACGCCTTCAGCTCGACCTGGTGGACGAAGTCAGAGCGGCAGCAGAACAAAGGTTGGCACGTTATCAGAATCTCATGGCAAAACACTACAACTCCAGCGTCAGGCATAGAGACTTTTAGGTTGGTGATCTGGTGCTATGGAAGGTAATGGGCACTACTAGAGATCCCTCCCAGGGGAAGCTCAACCCCAATTGGGAAGGACCCTACAGGATCTCATCATGGTAGAGGAAAGGCACCTACCACCTAGAAGCGCTGGATGGAAAGAAGCTGTAGCACCCATGGAACGCAGAACACCTAGGGATGGCAATTTTTGCCCGACCCGCGGGTACCCGGTCCGGTCCGACCCTAATGGGCCGGGTTTTATCCGGTCCGATTAGGAATAGGGTCGGGTATGGGTTTTTAAAAAAAAAACCTGAAACGGGTCCGGGTCGGGTCTGGGTTTTATAAAAAAAAAATCCGAAACCCGACCCGGATAAAACCCGGTTTCCCTGTAATTACAAAAATACCTCCTATATATATATATATATATATAGCTATTATCTAACCCTAAATCTCTCATTCCTTCCGCAGCAACTCACGCCTCCCTCAGTCCCTCCTCACCCTCACCACCTCATTTCAGCTCACTCACTCTCTCAGTCACTGCCTCACGCCTCACCTCCCCACCACCATTGAAATTAACTTAACAACAAATCCAAATGAACTCCCACTGAGTCAATTAAACCCACCACTCTGAAATCAACCGAAATGGGTTTCGGTCAGATCAGTCGAATCGTTTGTAAGAGAGAGTGAATCGTTGATGAAGATTGAATCTAGATGGCGGTAGATGGTAGTGGCAAGCGGCGGTCACAATTAATGGGTGTTAACCGACAGAGAGCTTGAAAGAGAAGAGAAAGAAAAGCTGGCCATGGAGTGAAGAGAAAGAAAAGTCTGGCCATGGAGTTCCGATTTTGAACGGTGGGGAACGGCGAGTTGCGAAGAGAAAGAAAAGTGGGGAACGGTGGTGAACGGCGAGTTGCGAAGCATGAAAGTCTGGCCATGGGGTTCCGATTTTGAGGTTGAGAGAGAGGAAGAGTTTTGAAAAAAAAAATTAACTAAAATCGGTAGAAGAATTCTAAGTTTGTATTGTTCTGGATTGTAGTGTTTCTGAGTTTGTATTGTTCTTATGGATTGTAGTGTTTGGCTGCCCAGAACATTCAAGAAAAGCTGAGGAAATTATTTATTTATTTTTTTTTTTTGGTTGGGCCAATATTTGGGCCACGGATGGGCCCAAATTTGGCAGGGTTTAACGGGGCCCGCGGGGCCCGTGGGGCCCGACTGGGGCGGGTCCGGGCCCCGAAAAAAAAACCCGTTTAGTAAACGGGCCGGGTCCGGGCTGCGGGTCTTGGCCCACGGGTCGGGTCCGGGTATTGAAAAACCCGGCCCGAACCCGACCCGTTGCCATTCCTAAGAACACCTACGAAAGTACTACTAGTAGAAATAATATGGAGAACAGCAACTATCCTAATTGCCCAGTTTATTTAATCTTTAGCTACAATTACTAGTTTTTCTTTAAGTATTTTTGCTACAATCTTTTTGTGCCTTTTTAAGCCCAAGGGGGCAGGTACTTTTCTCTACAAACGCATTTTCTTTTAAGAAGAATATTCAAATACAGCTTTGATTTTCCACATGGATTTTTATTATGAATGGATAGGTTACACAGTGTCCACAAAGTGGACGGGTCATCCCAAGAGGATGAGAATTTGAAGTCCAATATGGACGAATATAGAACAAGTCCACAAAGTAGATGGGTCATCCTAAGAGGATGAGAATTTGAAGTCCAATGTGGACGGATATAGAACAAGTCCACAAAGTGGACAGGTCATCCCAAGAGGGTGAGAATTTGAAGTCCAATATCGACGGATATAAAACAAGTCCACAAAGTGGACGGGTCATCCCAAGAGGATGAGAATTTGAAGTCCAATATGGACGGATATAGAACAAATCCACAAAGTGGACAGGTCATCCCAAGAGGATGAGAATTTGAAGTTCAATATGGACGGATATAGAACAAGTCCACAAAGTGGACGGGTCATCCCAAGAGTTTGAGAATTTGAAGTCCAACATGGACGGATATAAAACAAGTCAACAAAGTGGACGGGTCATCCCAAGAGGATGAGAATTTGAAGTCCAACATGGACGGATATAAAACAAAGTCCACAAAGTGGACGGATCGTCCTAAGAGGATGAGAATTTGAGGTCCGAGATGGACAGATATAAACCAAAAGCCACAAGGTGGACGGATATAAACCAAAGTCCACAAGGTGGACGGATATAAACTAGAGCCACAAGGCGGACGGATATAAACCAGAGTCCGACATGGACAGAGGGAGGCCAAAGTCCACAAAGTGGACGGGGTATCTCCGAAAAATGAAAGAACTATAAACACATCCAATAAAGTGGACGGATAAATCTGAGCACCCATGAAACATGACGGATCTTTAAGATTATTCGGATCAAAAAGTGAACGAGCAGAAACAACGACCTCAAAGTGGACGAGTCATCCAAAAAGGGGGAAAACTTTAAAAAGAAACCCAATAAAGAGACGGATGCAAACAAGGTCCGCGATAATATGGACGGACCACCCATGAAAAGTCTAGACTGGACGGTTTAGCTCGAAAAATCCAAAAAAAAAAATTAAAATACTCAGCAGGACGGCTATCACAAGCAGAACAAAATGAACGGATGCATTCAACAGAAACAACAAAATTGAATAAGGATAAGCCCTTGAAGGGAAATGTTTACATATTATCCACAACGGATGAAAATTGTTCTCCAAATATATAAAACAAAAAATAAAATTATCTAACTACGGCAACTGTTGAACTTGAGTGTCAGCCGTCTACCCTGCAACGTTGTCCTGATGAGAGGCCTCATCGGCGACAGACTGAGAGGCCGTCTCCACAACAGGCTGTACTTGTGCATTTTAGGCTTATGCTGACTCCCTGTTGCCAATAACTTCATCATCCGCAAAGAGGTCGTCAATGTCCTCTGAAGCAACAGGCATGACGAAGGTCTAAGCTTGGTCCTCAACCTTGATTTTTGAAACATCCAAGTCGAGGTAAGCCTTCTTGATTTGATGGATGGCATCGTCGAAGCCTTGAAGGAAGGAGTCTCCTAGCTCTGAAATCAGGGCATCGGAGTCATGGTACTCACATACCGCAACCTCCTTAGCCTGACGGACCTCATCCTTCAGGTCTTATATCTCCTTGTCCTTACCTTCAAGGGCCTTCTTCGCCTCCTCCGTAGCCTGCTTAAGAATTTTTCTCGCCTTCTCTAAAAGTTCAAGCTTTTTCTCCATCTTGGGTTTCCAATTTCGCAATTGGTTCAGCTCATCCTCCGTTTGCTCCGCCTTCGCCTGTACACGCTCCAGGGTCGTCTCGTGGCTAAGACTTCGTCCCATCAGACCTTTCATCATGACCATTGCTTGAAATAAAAAAAAGGGGAGTTAGAGTGAAGGCAAAAAGTAATGAACGGTAGTAAAGGAGACGGGGAGGGTTACCTGAGTAATTGCAAAAAGGCCTGTCTCCCCCATGGCCTCCGTAGAATGATTCCCCAAGTCCTCATAGTCCTCCAACGACATGATGGACGAAATCTGCTCCAAGGCATGCTTAGAATCCTCCTAAAGAAGGACGAGCGGCTTCTCTTAGTCTGTTGACGGACCCTTCATGAGGCCCTTGTCGACCCCGTGTTTTGTGGGGGTGGCCATCTTTGCCGCCTCAGCCATAAGCCCTACGACGAGCTCCAAGGACACTTTGGCCTTTTTGGCAGGACGGTCCCCTTTAGGCTGCAGTTTCCTCTTTATAGACGGGATACTTGGGGCCGTCCCAGTGGGAGCAACGCCACCTGTTTCTTTCTTCTTTGCGGCCTTTGACCTGATCAACGCTCTCCTCTTGGCATCATCCATTTCTGAAAAAGAGGACGGACTATGTTAGCAACCAAAATAAAAATAAAGACCGTTTAAGAATAGAGACGACGGACTTATGTCTTCGAATCTTTTCCTCGTACTTGACGGCTGCTGGTGTTGGCTCTGGTCCGTCGCAGTACCAGTGGATGGTTTTAAGTGTGACCAATTTCGCCCAAGTCCTTTCCTCCGGCTGGGTCTTAGAAAAAAAAATTTCAAGGAAAGCAAACTCCTTGATATCAACTTAGGGGCGTCGTCTAACTACAAAAGAGGATGAACGGTTAAAATTGTCAAAAAGGTTATGAAATGAACAGTTAAAAATTCTTAATACTAAGACGGGTGCATACTAGATGGGTGTAATATGCCCCAAGTCGTGTCGACGGGCATATGCTTCGTGCCCCCTGGGCGACACATCCAACCGTCACCTTTCAGGAAAAAGTAACGGCTCTTCCAATCCCTATTTGAGTCCAGTGTGTCGTAAATAACCTTCACCAACGGACTGCTAGGTACGAAGCTATACATTCCCCTGGACCTATCAATCTCGTTCGGACGGTAGCAGTGAAGGAACTCCCTCATCGTTAGCCTTTTGGCACCGTACAGGACCTCCATTGCTATGAAGACCCTCCAAGCATTGGGGGAAATTTGGTTAACGGTTAATCCCAAGTAATGGAGGAGCTCGCGGTGAAGGGAACTTAGTGGAAACTTAAGTCCTGCCTTCAGCATCTGCTCATATACTCCGACACCCTGGACTTCATCATAATAGCATTTCTCGGACTTATAGGGCAGACGGATTGGGATGCTGTCTGGAATTTGGTAGTTATCTCTAAATGTTTTAAAGTGGTTTTCCTTGATAGTGGATGTGAAGTTATTAACCGCCCATTCTGGTAGCATGACGAACTCCCTAAGTCCATCAGCACCAATGACGGATCTTACTATCTATTCCTCACCGTCATCAGAAGCCTCTTCTTGTTCAACCTCCTCCACGTCCTTACTTGTTGAGGACGAGGAAGAGGCAGACGGACTCCTATCTTTGCCCGGACTCTCTTGGTCTTTATGACCATATGGATATACTTCCTCGTAATCCACCTCGTCACGGACAATTGATTGATTACTCGACGCACTAGACATTTCCTACACGTAACGACAAAACCTAAGACTCTGACGGATCTAGATATTATGACGGGCATGTAAAGTTTGGAAGAATGAATTAAAACAAAAGGGGGCAAAAGTATATCTGTAGGATATATGGGAAGAGAGCACTTACCGATCTTGGGAATGAACGGAGGAAGTACGACGATGACGGACGAAACAACTAGACGAGGTGGTCTCTGACAGGTATGACGGGTGTGCTTTGACAAATGAGTTTTAGCTGAAAATGGAGAAATGAGAAAGGGAGACTGTTATTTATAAAGGAGGTGCACGGAAGACGAAGCGACGCTTCGATTCGAGATAAAACCCAATCGAAGGGCGACGCGTGTCATGCCTCATAATGGCTTTCAAACAGCCTGTCAGAAGTTGGCACGGTCGACGGTGCCCGCATTCACACCATCATCCCGTTTGGCATGACTCCGTCAACCCTTTAGCATTGCACCGTCAAATCTTTGGCTTTAGTCAACTCTTTGGTTTTACCCCGTCATCCCTTTAAAGTCGAACCATCATCTCTTTAGCTTCACACCATCATCTCTGTGAGGTTCACACTATCATCTATTTGGTTTTGTCCCATCATCTCTTTAAAGACTAACCGTTATGCCCCGAGTTTGGGATCGTCACCCCATGGGTCCTCCTATTCATCTTTGACGGACCCATAGGGTGAAGGGGGCAATTGAAGAGGATAAAATATGGCTTGATGGGCCTGTTGTAATGGGCCTGACGGATCCGATTCCATGGGCCAACGAGGAGCTAGCCCAACTTTCGCTAAAGCCCATTGTTGGTAGATACAGTAAAAGCCCTGGATGTAGAGTCCTTGCTGCTTACGCCTGAGTCACCTTAAAATCCCAAAATAGGAATCCTAGCGCAAAGGGGATTCTAGGAGATACGCGCGCCGAAGGAAGATCTTCTCTACAAGGAAAGATCTTGCTCACCACGTTTGGAAATATTCAAGTAGAGTCCTATAAGGAAAAAACTTCAACACCAAGGAAGAGAGGCCGACCTTCTACTACTATAAAAGCCTCAATACCCTCACAAATCAAGGTACGCATAATTTGCCCTCTCTAGCACTCTAGAGTTGTGAGAATAGTTCTAACTTGACATTCGGAGGGTATTTGGCTGGCAGCACACTGGTGCTCTCTATGAGGTCTTCTATTATTTTGTTGTGCAGATTTACTTTGAGCGTGCGAGTGCTGCGTGACCTATTGGTGATTTTTTCGGCATCATCAGTAAGTATTACAAGCTATACAACTAATATCTCATGTGAGTCATATAAGTGTACTAAAAATATTATGATTTACTTTAGGTGACTCTATTAGCATAGCTTTTTTGTGCTACTCAAATTAAAATTAATTATCAAAAGTTTCAATATATTTTAAAGGAATTTCATTGTTTATTTTAATATTTTATAAACTATTATAATCTTTAGTTAATATAAAAAATTGGACTTACAAAATGCGCATTTGTCATGTAACTTAAAGTAATTTTTATTCTTTAATTTTTAATTTATGCTTTATTATTCAATCTTAGTTCTTTTATTGAAATATTATATTTAGTTTACATATGATTTTTCATTAAGATGTGAAATTTTGCTATGTGACTCATTTAAATTACATTAAAATTATGATTGTAAGGACGTAATTTGAGTCCTAAGTCCAAAAGTTAAAAGGATCTAGGTCCAAAAAGCTCAATACAATGAATTTGTAGAGAGTGAGTTGGAAAATTAGGCTTTAATGAGTTGGGTAGCAATTATAATGGATCCAAATAACAATAAAATAAAAATAGACTAGTTTTATCTAAAGAAAATCGTCATCGGCACAGTCCGAGGAGATCAGTTCTTGTATATAATTCTTGAAGTTGATTACAAGTATAGTTCATATTACTACAGTATTTCTCTCTCACTTCTTCGATCCCTTTCTCTCAGGACCTCCCTTCTATTTTATATAATCTTCCTCCTTTCATCTCTGCCCTCCACATGTAGATTAAATTGTTAATGTTGATCCTTGTTACATCAGCACCTTCCTAAAATCTTTGAGGAGTAGTTGTAAGGCTGAAAACTACTGTTTAGGTATCACTTCCTCATTAATGCAGCCAGAGAGTTAGCTGCAGAGCATTTAATGCGGTGGTAGCAACTTTCCCTTAGATATTTCATAGCCTTCCTCTATCCTGTTCCTTCCTGATATTTATCCTCATTAGTGTAATTGTCTGGAATGTTGCTCTTGATGGCAGACCGCACCTTCTGACCTCGGCTTTGCTCAGTCGAAGAAGCATTCCTCCTCGGACCGCCCTCTTGGACAATCATGATCAGACCTCACCTCTTCACTCACTAACACGGATTCTTATGACAGTGTTTCCCTGTCCTCGAACTACTTAATGTCCTCGGATTAAACCCCCAGCCCAATATATACATAGATATATACTATTGGGCCTATCACCCCTACAATGATCATAGTCTACTTTAAGTGAAAATTTATTTGTAAATTTTAAAAAATAAATACATAATATTTATTTTAAAAGGAGTTTTATTTATTTATTTATTTTAAATTATTTTATAATCTATTATAATATTTGGTTCCTTAAAAAAACTTGGATTTGCATGATGTGCATTCATCACGTAAAATAAAAAAAAAAATTTTGTTGTTTGATTTCTACTACATATTGTATTGTTTAATTTTAATTTTAATTGTATTATTGAAACATTTTTCTGTACGAGTATTTATTTGCATGTATGTATTATGATTATATCTTATCTTAGATGGTATATCATTACTATACTTTGACTCCGAATTAAAAATCCATGGGGGTTTTTTTTTTTTATGCCCTAGACACGTATCCTGAAGTGGTTGGACAGTTTCTAGTCTAGCCTTTAGCCCAGATGAGTTATGGGGTGAGTCGGGGCTGACTCTTCTGTGGAATGACCTTAATCTGCTAGACCTAATCTGTGCACAAACAATAAACCCAAGACCCAAAAATAAAACTAAATAAATGTTAGTTGCCATAGGTTAGTGCATGCATAAAAATATTTAGGACCCAACTCCCACAACTTTGTTATGTCAATCCAAAGGTATACAAAGCTGTGAGGTTTGAGACTTGAATAAAAGTGATCCCACTCAAATGATTCTTTCTACAAAAAGATTCAAGTGAGAAAGGCCTTGAGCGAGAGAAGAAAGTTTCCTAGTAATGCATGTCACTAATAATTTTCTATTACAAGGGCCTTTCGGCTTTATGGAAAATGGGATGAAGATAAATGTTTTGAGAAACATCTACTACTATCACAACTACCACATATTTCATCATGTTGATTCTTCCCTCTTACCTTGATGTTGCTTTGGCCAGCCAAGCCATTCCCTTTTACACTTGAGGTTGGATAGCCAATTTCCCATTTTACCTTTTTTCTCCTTTGTTGACTCCCTTTTGGGGTTGAATCTTCAATTTGTCTTTGGCAGGATATGCTCTCTTTTTTCTCCTTTTTCTTGGGCTTGGCAGAACCCTCAAATTTTGGGTATCAACACACACACACTCTCTCTCTCTCTCTCTCTCGTGAAAACCAACTTAACTGTTACATGATTATGGTAAACTTCATAAAAACAAAGCAATTGTACTATGCAATAGAAGATTCGTTGTACTAACGGTAACTTTCATTAGCTCCTACAAGGCTGTAACACAATTTCATTGTCAAATTATCACCCAAACCGCATGGCTTTCTAATATTTAGGGTTATTTTCACTTACTTATTTTACTTAAGAATAGAAGGGTTCACAAATATCACCCTTGAATTTTACGGTTAGCATCTATTTGTTCTTTCAACTTTCCATCTGAACATTGTAATTTAAACAATTCTAAAATCTCACCTTCTACTAATATTTTACCTTAAAAACTATACAATGATTTGAAAATGATTTTTGTTACACCATTAATTTTTTGAAGTACCTATCATTACTAAGTATAAATTACATTACGAAATCCCATAAGCTTTAATAGAAAAAATTTCAAAATATTAATTTGTAAAGTTACAAATTGTACCCAATAAGTTTACCTAAAATTCAATTTAGTCATGTAACTTTTGACTTATCAAGCGAACCAAACACCCCATAAGTGTAAATTACATTATAAAATCTCATAAGCTTTAATAGAAAAACTTTCAAAACATTAATTTGTAAAGTTACAAATTGTACCTAGTAAGCTTACCTAAAATTCAATTTTTTTTTTTTTAATCTAACCTAAAATTCAACTTAGTCATGTAACTTCTAACTTATTAATTTCAATCTTATAACTTACTTTCATTTTCAATCTTATGTTAAAGGGGTTACAGTTAAGCGTCCCAAAGCAACATAATTTTTTTTTTTTTTTTTTGAATTTCCAACACATCATTTTTAAGACACCTAACAACACATTGTAAAAGAATTAGATGGAGATATTGAATAAATGTAATAGTTATAGTAGTTTTTTCTCTCTCCCTCAGTAGGAGTTTTTGTTTTTCTCTTGCCTTGGTACAAGCCCTCCCTCCCTATTTGGGTATTTTCTAAGTCTCTGTAGCCTTCAAGATCCCCTCAGCAACATGGATCAAGCTACCACTGGAGAACTTCTGCATTTTCATCTCACCACGTTTGAGAATGATGAAAGCTCCACTTCAGCCATGAGATCAGACATCCTAGAGGAGCGTGTGCGAGCTTTCAAGTCTACTCCAAGATCTGCCTGGAAGATGGGTTTGGATCTAAGGTCTGTAGATAGAGGAATAAAGATCTTCCAGTTTTATTTCAGATCTAGTCTTCAAATGGAGTGGCTGCCTTCCTTTTGCTTTATTTGTGGTGTTTTGGGTTTTGGTGGGTTTCTTCGGTCTAGGTCTCAAGTTCTGTCCGATTGGAGGAAGGGGGTTTTTAAGAAACATTGTGCTGATTGCCGAGGCGGGTTGGAGGAAGAAAGAAGAGAGGAAGATACCGGTTTTCAGATTCCGATGGCTGTTAGTCCGGTGAGCCTGGGTACGAAGAAAGACAACTGTTCAACTGTGCTGGCAGTAGTTTGCTCCTTGAGCCCAGCACCCTCCTCTGTTGAGCACTCACGGGTTTCCCAATGGTCCTCTGAGGCCAAAAATCGATTTTGGGCTTTCAAATGTTTTCTTCTTTGGTCCAAGGACTTCCCCGCCCGAAAACCACAAGTAATATCTCTCCTTTTAATGAGCCCACCACTAGAGCCCAAGAAAAGAGACCCCAAAAATGTTAATATGCAAACTCAGAAATATTGCTGAGCTCTTGAGTTCATTGAGGAGAGTGGTGTGTAATTGTTTATGATTTTCTCCCAATGTTTGTATGCTTTTTCTGTTGTAACTCTTTTCAAGTTGAATGAATATTTCATGCTTCTTATCAAAAAAAAAAATATATATATATATATATATATTAATAAATCAAAAGTTACGCAGGACTAAATTGAATTTTAAGATAAATTAACGGATGCAATTTATAATTTAGCCTAGTTAATTTATTATAAACCAAAGTGCAGGGTTTGATTTATTGTTATAATAAAAATTAAAGAACCAAATTGATAATCACATCTACGTCCAAGGATAGTAATTACAAAAATCTCAAAATATAAATTGGGTAAATAAACAAATTTTATCTTAAAAAAAGAAAAGTGAAACTAAAAAAAAAACTATAAATAAACAAGAGCTGACTGGTATCAGTATGTAATCTGGAACTTGCCCATTGAGGGGGGAAATAAAAGTAAAGCTTATTGGTGCCCTGCTTTTAGTCTTTCGGGAGGAAAAAGGAGAGGACTGTGCTATAGTTCACTCTTAAAAAGAGTAGCCTAGTCCATATTCAAAACCTATCGCAACCCCCCAGCACAACCCAACAGAAAATGATAATTAATAACAATATAACAAAGGACAAAGGGTAGTAGAAATGGTGGATCAAAGAGAACTAGTTCCAACATTCTTTTCTACTGTTAGAACTTGTGGACTACAGCCTACACAGATGGCATATTAGCCAATTGTAATGAACTTGGAATTTGTTTTACTGATTTCAACTACTCCTATCTAGATTTAACAATCACAGATACAATATTACAACAACCTTTACAAAAGATATAATCCCTACCTCAGAATCTATTCCAACTCTTAGGGAGATTCTATTATAAAATAGATGGTGAAGATAAAACAACAGCCTATATCTAATCTTATTTTATACATGCCAAAGAAGAGGTTCTCTATCATAATCCTTCCATCCACAAAGCATGATCAATTCATTCTTTACAGAGACATTCGCTTCAACACATTGTTTTCACTTTGCCTACAAACAAAGTAAAGCATTCAATTTATACTTCAAAAGTAACGGGATTCAAGATAATGATTATTGCTTGGAGAGAACTACCTTCTTAGCGAGAAAGGTACGTCTCATGCATGCCTTGATGCATCATCATGCAACTGTGCAGCTCTTACATTGGGATCATCCTGCCATGAGGAAGAAAAACCCATTATAAGTCCTGTGGTACAAATGACATGATCCTACAGAATTGTTAGAATAACCACGCAAACTTACTCGAATGCCATAAGTGAAACCAGTTGGTGTTCGGAAAAAATCCATTTGTCCCTGCAAATATAAAACCCCAAATCATAAAAGGACACCATTTGAACAAGGTAATAGACTGAAAATTATGGCTAGCATCATAGGGTGCTATACCAGCCCATGCATGCTTTGCTGAGCATTGTAATAACCATCATGGCTCGGTGCTATTGAGTTCAATTGACCCTACACACATGAAACCCAGATTTCAATATTAAGTTATTAACATATTTAGTGCAGTATCACCAGTTTATGCATTGCAGTTATATATATATGATATACCAGCCCCTGAATGGTCTGTTGATTCCCATAGTAGGTATCACGTGTTGGTGCCATTAGGTTCAGTTGTACCTGCAAAAATATTAAAAGTATAAATTGAAAAGGGGAAAAAAAAAAAGATTATGTTCTTTGCATAGTTGTAAGATACATGATGGAGCTATAGTTCATCATACCATTCCTTGCATGCTCTGTTGTGTGCCATAGTAGCTATCAAGGGTTACTGCTCTTGAGCTTAATTTGTCCTACAAATAAAATTCCTTGATGTTAGTTATTTTTATTCTTTTACAAAATAAAATAATTCTAGCACAGTCCACAAAGTAGCATCGGACTTTCCTGAGTTAGTTCTACCGAGCACAATTAAACCACATATACACAAAAACATTATTTCCAGTATGACACAACTTAAAGTACATAATGTAATAACCCAAAAATAAAGTGTTTCTTTAAAGGCTAACTATTCATAAGAAGGGACAAACCATTTGCTGCAAGCTGTCTTGTGTGCTAACGGTCATAACATCTGACTCTGAGTTCACCTGCAATTTATGAAGGAGGTCATATTTAATGAATATCACTTGAATACAAACATAAGCAAGCCAGTCGCAATCAACAGCTAACCTTTCTTTTCTTGGTTGGATTCTTTTTTTTATTTGTCCTCCCCATGCTTCTACTTTGGTTATCTTCTTCTATGCAAAGTAGACCGTGAGTGTCTGACGTGCCAACTTCTGTGAGACTCTTACTAGAATTGTTCATACTAACACAACTTCCAAAAGCTTCATCTAGTGTGCGGATTGCAAGACTGTAACTCTCCTGAGAAAGGGATCCCTCTTCACTCAGTTTCATTGCCCGTTGACATATATCGTTGTAACGTTGCATCCTAGATTGTACCAGTTCAGA
Organism: Quercus lobata; assembly: GCF_001633185.2. Taxonomy (NCBI): domain Eukaryota; kingdom Viridiplantae; phylum Streptophyta; class Magnoliopsida; order Fagales; family Fagaceae; genus Quercus; species Quercus lobata. The sequence continues at coordinate 62,088,341 of NC_044907.1, read as the reverse complement.
TACTTCTCCCAATAAATGCCTACTCTTTGCATCTTTTGTCCAACGTTTCAAAATATATTGAGATGGGATGGCAGAAAGGCCACAAATTTGAAGAACAATCATTGCATGTCTACAAAGATAACCTTTGTATTCATATAACCGGCATATACAAGATATTTCTGATTTCATTTCATTCCATATAACCATGAAGTCTTGACTCCTGTCAAATTCTTGAACTCGGAAAGTAGTGATTGCCTCATCTTGTCTTTCTTTTTTAGGATGACAAGCAACTACACCAAGAAGCTCAGCTTGAAATTTCTTGAACACAGCATGTGTGTATACTACAGAAACACTCTTCTCCAACGGTGAAGGAGATTTTAATGTAGGCTGTTTGTTCCAAGTATCAGAATCTGCCTTGGCTTCCTCTTCATACCGATCCTGTAGAATTAATTCATACTGTTTCACAAATTCTTGTACTGTGGTTTTCTTGTGCACAAATTTATCAAAAAAGGAATTTACACTCTCTGATCGCTGAACTGTTGACATTCCAGCCAAACAAACATCCTTCATGTATGTTGGCACCCATAGTTTACGATCATCATATAGTGACTGCATCCATTCATCCTCTTTGAGCTCAAATCTTTCAAGAATTTTCCACCACCGTTTTTCAAACTCTTCATTTGTCCATGACCTGTGGATGCATTTTTCAAATTTTGCCATAAAACTTTCATGCCGTTTCATTGTGTGACCAAGATTTTCAGAAACCTTCCCCAATATATGCCACAAACAAAAGCAATGGCGAGTATCTGGAAAGACCTCTAAAACAGCTGATTTCATGGCTTTGTCATGGTCAGTGATTAATACTTTTGGAGCTTGCCCACCCATTGCTTTCAGCCATGTCTGCATTAGCCAAGAAAATGTAGTCACACTTTCATCTGATATCAGAGCACATCCAAGCAACATGAATTGATAGTGTTGATTCACTCCAATAAATAGAGCAAGTGGCATCTTATATTTGTTTCTAACATACGTAGTATCAAATGAAACTACATCACTGAAAGTGTTGTAGTCGTGCCTACTTTTAGCATCAACCCAGAACAAACTTTTTAGCCGTTGATCTTCTCCCAGATCTATTGCATAAAAGAAGTTTGAATTTATATTTTGCATCTGTATGAAAAAATCAAGCAAGATCTTAGCATCTCCTGTCTCTAGTGCCAAATTCCGACCTTTATCAAATGGATTTTTGGGGTCATTCTTAAGACCAACAACATTTTTGTATTCGGCAAATTGTCTAGCCATTGCAGCATACATCTTTCTTGTTTGTTCACTTACAGCCTGGGCTGGTAACAGCTCATGGTTGTGCTCCTTAACAAAACTATGTATAACCCATTTTCCATCCGGCCTTCTCTTCACATGCATACTTGCTTTGCAGTCTGTCTTTGAACATGACCGTCGACCCGTTGCATTTTCAGAGTCTGGCTTGTTCTGCCTGGCACGTGGTCGATTATAGGATTTGTCATACTCTCGCTTTGTCCCATATCGAGAACAAGCAAATTTTGCATCAATAAATTCTCTTGAAGTCTTTGAACGGCGGCTGTTTTGTATTGCAGTATTGAATCCCATAGACCGAGCATATTCTTGATAGAATGAGTATGCTTCCCCATGAGATTCAAATTCCATACCAGAAAGTGGCTCAAGATTGGTATCTTCTTTAAACACTCCCATATCCACTATGGGAGAATTCAAATCCCCACCATCTTCAACACGCACCTCGACTCCAACATCAACCATATTTTCACCCTCTATATCTCCATTATGCAGTTTCTCATCACCATTCAAGATGTTATCAATCGCATTTGGCTCTTCATCTTCCTTGTCATGCTCACCAGAAGGTAGTCTAAGATCTATGTCCATGAGGTCAGTAAATTACGTCTGGCAAATGATTATCCAGGCTGAAAAAAGGAAAGACAACACGTTAGTATCAAACCATTTTTTTTTTTTTTTTTTGATAAGTATGTCTGTGTCAAACCACTTGACAACTACAAAACAAAATTGCACCATTAATACTCATGACTATTATGACAACGGACAATTAAATAAAAATATTAAGCTCTTCTACTCTTCTTGACTCGTTAGTGAATTTTGAGCCTATATTATTTAAAGTAACACTAACCTCAAAAATAAAAATGGTAGAAAAATGTGTAAACTAATCTAAAACCACAGTTAATCAAATATACAAAGAACACCTAGCATGTAATAGAAATTTGCATTGCACAACATGTTATTTCACAATAACAAAGGCAATTAACTCCAGTTAAGAGCACCAAAGGCCAATAACTTCTCACAAAGCCATGATTGACAATATACATCAATATCATCCAACGTGATATTGATGATATTGATGGACGATATACATCAATATCATTATTCAAAGTTTTCAACTAGTATGCTTGTAGCATTCAAGATTTTCTTTTAACAGGGCCGGACTTCTTTCTCAACCAACAGCCAAAAGACAAGCAGAGCCAGCAAAAGATACAATCCATTTTTCTAAAGCTGAAACTTGTTTAGATTAACAACAAAAATAAAATAATAAAATAATAACTACTCTTTTACATAGGTTATCCATTACAGAAGATGAGACACCACTATTTATCTGAGAAAATTGTTTTGACACATTTATGCTAATGAGCTTTAGCCCAACTAGCACCTCCTCCCTTATAGGTGCTAGGTGGAGGGTGAGGTCTTGAGTTCAAGATCCAATGAGTGGGTGTGTAACTAACTAATAAAATTTTTTACACTTTTTTATGTTTATTTCATTGGTTTGTGATAACACAGATGATATATAAGTGAAGCACATATACACACAAATGCATATATTAAAAAAAAAAAAAAAAAAAAAAAAAAAAAACATTAGAGAAAGTTTTAGGACCCTTCCAACAATCTAAACCTTGAATCTTGCACAGCTTGTCCCTTCTTGCTCCAATTCACATTCCAAGACCTGCGTCGTGCATCTAAATTTTGTCCATGCTTTAGGGTATGTTTGCTGAAAGGAAAGTTGATATTAACGTCAAAATTTATACATCTACATTCCACAGCAGGAAATTAATAAGCTAAATTAGAAGCACAATGAGGTTATCCCCAATACCAAGTAGCTTAGAAAAAATGTTTTCTAGAGATCATTTTGATCATTTTAAATCCATTGACAAACTACAAAAGAAAAGCCCTCTCTACCTGTTCACATTGGCACTCAAGGTGGATTGTATAACCTTCAAATTAATGTCTTAAAAAGAAAAACCCAAAAATAATATAAAATAAAATAAAATTTTCTTTCATTTTTGAAGGCACAAACTTCCTTTTGAAGGTTTGGTTTCTATTACAAGCCAACCAGAAATACTTTTAACCAAACTACTAAGTGGCATCTTTTCATCCATAACAAGTAAATGGAATGTCCAAGACTAATTTTTTTTTTTTATATGAGAAAGTCCAAGACTAAATAGTAATTAATTTTAATTTTTACACAGGCAATGCCCAAACAATCTAAAGCAACCAAATTACTCTTAATTTTTTGCCAAAGACAATAGATAACTCTCAAAAAGTATCATCGATTACATAAGTATTTGCCTCAACCCAAGAGTCAAATACATTCAGATCAACAGGATCCATGTTCATAAGACATGACAAAAGTTTCAGACAGGCTGTCAACCTCTTGCAATCCTCCTTTATCAAAGCTTGAGACTAGCTATGCAAAAAGGATATGACAAAGAAAAAGAAAGGCCGTACCCAATGCATAAAGCTCCAACTTTTGTGACATCTAGGAGAGGTCATAGTAGCCAGCCTTACCCCCAATTTTTTTTTCCTTGGAGAGGCTGATTCCTAGACTCGAATCCACAACCTGTCGCTTTTGGTGGAAGACACCTTCCTTTGCACCAAGGCCAGGCTCGACCTCTAAAGTACAACAAATAGAAATTCCCAAAATGCCAATAATAAAACTATGTAATATTAAGACTATGAAATATACATACAAAGGTCAATACTAGCATCCACTGAGCGAAAAAGGACAGTCCTTATTCAATCCTAAATCTCAGCTACAATCATAGTTCAAACCAGAAAGGAAAATTCCTCTCAAAAAGCAATACTACATTATTGTTTTAGGTAGTTATGTGTCTCTTTTAACTGTTTAAAGGATTTAATTAAACATCAGGTTCTCTTTAAATTGGCTTTTTCACACTATTTTATCCTGTCAGCAGTAAAAATCAACCACATCACCAATATCTTAGGTGTCTAATTCTCTCATTTTCTAAGATTCTTCAAAGAGCTTTATTCTTCGCACTTGATAGGCTTGAGCAGTTTGAGAGAGTGAAATAAAGGTATCCTTGCATGAATTTTTTAAATTAAGTTACACGCACATTGTGTTTCTTGAACCCACTACCTCAACCTTCACTTTGCTCTTACAAGGGGTGGAGGTGGCATTTGAGCTAGAGCTCATTGCTCTTACAAGTCTAATGCATTAAAATTCGGCACATCATTTTAATTATTACTCCTATCAAACTTGCATTCCCTGCACCTAAATTTAATGTGTATTTGACCTAAAATTTTAACAGGACCCAGATAATAAGACTCTAAATTGCATTATCTGCTAATCAATTTCTAGACAACCAATTTTATAGTTTTTTTTTTCATAATCTTTACTAGGTGTCTCAGGTGTTTTTTTACAAGTCTTGTGGGCTAGAATTTAAATCATCATTTTAGATATTGGTCCACACATGATCCACTGACAGATACCAACTAAAACTGGATACCCAATATAATCTTTGAAAATCAGCCATAGCATCTAAGAGAAATTCTAAGATTTGAATATTTGATGGATATATATATATGGAAAAAATTCGTCGGATATTTGGAATTTGGTTCCCCTTTGTTTGATTTGGACTCTGTGGCAAGAACAGAATAGGAGAACGTTTGAGGATTTGGAGAGTTCAAGGGACCAGCTTCTTGCTCATTTTGTTGGGACTTTGTTTGATTGGTCTCGAGCTTGGGGACTCACAAATAGAGATTCTATTCCTAGTTTCTCGTTGTATATAATTTTCTGTTTTCTTTGTAATTATTTAGGCTACTTTATCTCATTTTGCATGAAGTAGTCTCTTTTCAATAAAATTTTCTTACTTATCAAATACCATTACACAAAATCCCACTTTTGTGAGTTCTAAGAGAGGCAATTGGAAGGCAACCTTGCCCCCAATTTTTTGAAGAGGCTGATTCCCAGAATCAAACCCATGATGATCTGTTGCTTTCAATGGATGCTTTAAAATTTTAAATACAAATAATTATAGGAAAATTTTGGTACAAAATGATGGGAATCTTCCATCATTACATCACATGTTTATATGGAATTACTTTAATAATAAATGATTAATGAAATTAGTTGCAAAAATGATTTCAGTATAATTGGACAGTGGGACACAGTTATGCTTGCATGGTGCAAGGCATGCACACTGAAAGCAGGGGAGAACAAAGAAAGGATAACTAAGATATCGACTCTACCCAAACCCACACAAAAACCTGAGACTGTATATTCTAAATGGAGAAATCCCCTGGGCCTCTACTGTTTAAGGGGTGAAAAGAAAGTGTGGCTGATCATTCATCTGAAGCAATGAATTCAAATTTTCAGACCCATAGAAAAATTTCCTCAAAAAAAGGTTGCAAAACAGTAGGGTTGAAGGAATTTCGGAACAGTTTTGTACATTAAGCTTTGAATTTATGTTGGAGATCAGGAATTGGAATCAATATCAGGTTTCTTGGACTTAATTTAACTAATTCAGTTAGAGGTAATGGCACAGATAAACTTTGTTGGCCCCCTTCTAAACAAAACTCAAATGGTGGGGTGAAAAGCATTTGAAAGCCTAAGGGCCCAACAAGAATAGCATTCTTTGTTTGGACTGCACCTTTTGGGAAAATCTTAACTATAGAAAACTTGAAGAAAAGACATATTCTTGTGGTGGATTGGCACTGTAAGTGCAAGAGGAGTGGGGAAACAATGGATCATTTACTTCTTCATTGTTATATTGCCAGAGAGGTATGCTCTATGGTTTTTAGCATGTCTGGGATTCAGTGGGTTATGCCTAAAGGAGTCATGGAGTTGTTAGCTTGTTGGCAAGGCAGTTTTGGTCGATATGGGTGCATAGAAATTTGGAAGGCAATTCCTCATTGTTTAATGTGGTGCATTTGGTGGGAGAGGAATGCCAGAACAAACAAAACATCCAATTTGGAAAGGAATGACTAAAAATTCACCAAAACATAAAAATTATTGAAATTTATTATTGTACTATATTTTGGAAGATACTTTTAGTCCCAATCGTCATAGGGCATAACGCCAAAGGGCTTTAACTCAAATGATACTTTCTCTTTCCATAATATCGGGATGGAGGTGAGGTTTTGGGTTCAAAACCACAACCTATAAGGAAAAAAAAAAAAAAAAAAAAAAAAAAAAAAAAAAAAAAAAAAAAAAAAAAAAAAAAAAAAGAGAGAAAAGGGGGGGGGGGGGGGGGGGGTTTGAATAGCTTACAAGCTTGTTATCAAGAGGGATTCATAAAAAATCCCCCTTTTTTTGACTTGCATAGTCCCCCTCCTCAAGCGGGGAACATTATCTTATGAGATGGTCTTATAATACAATTCTCTCTTGTCAAGAACCTTGTAACTCAATTGATTGGCACCTCCTAATCTTTCCTTAAAGGAGAGATCCAGGGTTCAAATCCCCCTCCGCCAATTACTGAATTATAAAAATAAAAATAAAATAATATTCTCTCACAACATGTGGGACCCACACATACTACAAGAACGAGGTCTCCCCCAACCCACCAAAAAGTGGTTGGTAAGAAACAAAGACAAAACTACAATGACCCATTCACCCGATACCCTCAACCTTTTATTTTCAAATTTGAAGAAGGATTCCAGCTGCATATCATGAATTAAATTCAAGATTAAAATCAAAAGTTGTAAAATCAGAAACCCAAAAATGTAAGATTATCTAAGAAGAGTAAAGGCCAGATTCTAACCAAAGAATTTCAATAGTAACTCAAAATATTTTTAACAAACATGGCCAATGCACCCACGTAGTTTGGCAATCACCTTATACTATGCTTTTTATATTAATGACAATAAATACAAGCTAATACAAGAAAACTAGGTTAAAATTCCTATTCCTTAATCACAATTCCCAATCTAATTGCAACCAACAAGGCAAGCTAATTTGTATAAAAGTAATGATACGGTTGCTCATTGCATAATATCCACCCCTAATTTTTTTTTTACTCCAAAAAACAAGGGAATTGGACGAGAATTTAATCCCTAATGCTTCAAAAAATCACATTCTCTGCTCTCTACACATGACTACTCAGCTCTGAATAGCTGACTAGTGTTAGTAACAATACACAAATCACATAATTGCAACAACTCAAGGCACTATTCTATTTTTCAGTTTCCCACACTTTCTGAGCAACCAAACAGAGAAGTAAGAAAATTAAACAAATTGGATTGGCTAAAAAAAAAAAAAAAAAAAAAACTAAAATTTCAGAGAGAGAGAGAAAGAAACAGACCTGTGAATAGCATCGGAGAAGCAGGAGCGAGTGTAAGCGAGTGAGGAAAGAGCGTTTGGTTTGAAATGAAATGTGTGTGAGAGAGAGAGAGAAATGTTTTTAGGGTTTGGGGTCTTACACGCTCTCTCAGCGAGTAGCGATTTTTTTGGGGGAAAATTTTGGGGGTTTTTTCAGTTTTTACTTGCTCACTCAAAATTATATTAATTAATAAAAACAACAATTTCAATAAACCCAAAACCAAAATAATAAAAATAATTTATCAGAGTAGAGTAGAGCAAGAGCGAAAGATCAAAGATTGAAGAAGAAGAAGAAGCAGCAGCAGCCAGCGGGTCTGACCGTCTGAAAACTGAAGAAAGAAAGAAAAATTTTGGTCACGCGAGGGGTGGAGCGAGTGGACCAAACACAAGCCAACACCTTTTTAAATCAAAATGCGGTTTCTTTCTTTCTGGTTTTTTTTTTTTTTTTTTTTTTTTAGGATTATCGTTATATTGCTGTTTTTAAGGGTTTTTTTTTTTTTTTTTGTATAAATAATTTTAACACTTTTTTTTTGGGCAGAGATAATAATTTTAACTTGTTCGAAGCACTAAGAAATATTAGTCGGGTTATAAACTATGTTTAGTTTTTCTAAAAACGAAGTAATGTTAGGGACATATAAAATGACACAATTTATATAACAATTCGTCCACGTGGCAAGTTGTGAGTAGCATAGGTATGATGGTGGATTCATGTGGGAACACATCTCTACCACTCACAACTTGTCACATGAGGGAGTTGTGACACAAGTTGTGTTATTTTATGTGTCCCTAGCATTACTCTATATACTATGTTTTTGGTGGAACCCATAGTAAAAAAAATTTGTTTGGGTTTGGGTTTTTTTTTTTTTGTTCTCATATTCGATTTTAATAGCAAAAAAATGTGAGAATGAAAACAATTTGTAATCATTTTTATTTTTGGTAAAATGAGTTTAGTGACATTTTTATAAATTTAAAAAAAAAAAAAAAAAAAAAAAAAAAAAAAACAACAACAACAACAACAGCCGAAGATTATGGAAAAATATTGTGAGCTTATCAAATAAAAAATAAAAAAAAAAGTTGTTTTTATTTCATATGTAAGCCTCCGTTTGGATACCAATGAAAAATGAAAACTATTTCACTATTCAGTTTATTTTTGCTATTATTTATAGGCTCCACTACACTTTTTAGTACTATTCATGGTCACTGTACTATTTTAGCTAACTTTTACCTTTATCTATAGTACTTTCAGTAATAAATTTTCAGTTTTAGCAAAATAAGTGGTATCCAAACAGACCCTAAGAATCAAATGACAAATAGTGTACTAGTGCTTTATTGTTCTTATATTCAGAAAATTGATAAAAAAAAAAATGAATACTGAAAATAAAAATGAAAACAAAATATGAGTTATTGAAGGAACCAAACAAGGTAAGCTACAAACTAGTTTGTAGCCAATGACTACAACTTCTACTAAAATAATTAAAAAGACTACTTAAAATAAATAAATAAATAAAGACTCTTAATGTGAGTAATATCGTCAAGCACAAAGTTTGGTTAGAAATTTGGATGTAGTCAATGGATACAATTTCCACTAAAAAAATTAATATAACTACATATTTTGAAAATCTAATTATCGGATTGCATGTTCTTTATGTTTGTTGCATGTCAAATTTCGTGTCAATCAAACATTATTTGCTATTTGATCCATAAACTTATTTTTTATACATAATTTTAGATTATAAAAACATGAAATTTAAACATTTGATTGATGGCATAGGAAATTATAGGAAATTTTGCAAGTATGGAGGATATAAGATCCTTCCCATCAAGCGTTGCAAAATTATGCCATTTTAGCACATCAAAAAATATACTTATTTTACCACATCATTTTACAATACAACATGTATCACATGTTCTATTCTTTGATTCTAAACATTAAAATAATATATCCAACACATTTAATAATATATTAACTCAAAACTGCCATAAACTAACCACCAACGGCAACAACAAATCACCACCAATGGCAAATCAACAACCACAAACTACAACCACAATCACTGGATCTCCAACAAATTCCAAATCCAAAATCCTCAACAAAAGAGAGAGAGAGAGAGAAAAAAAAAAAAAAAAAAAAACTCAAAATTTTCAACAAACACCACCAGCCCACTACAGCCACAAACATCGCCGCCCCAAAACTCAACCAACCACTACCACAACCATAACACCACCACTGGCCCAAAATCCCAAGCACTCGATCAATCAATGACTCAAAAACCACACATCGAAACACATCCTAAATCTCATACCCACGACCCGATTAAGAGATCTGAAGGTCGGCTGTGAGAGCTGTGGAGGTTGGCGGTGAGGTGAGGTGGCGAGAGATCTTGAGCAGGGAGGAGAGGGAAGAGATAGAGAGTGACAGAGAGAGAAGAAATGAGAGACCTAGCGTGGGAGGTCAGCGGCGAGGGCTATGGAGGTTGGTGGCAAGAGATCTTTAGCAAAGATGAGAGAGATCTTGAGCAGAAAGGACTAAGAGAGAAGAGATGGAGAGTGATGGAAAAAGAGAAGAGAAAAGAATAAAGTGATGAAAGAGGAGAGAGAAAAAAAGAATAAAAAAATATTAAAAACTTATGCCATTTCTGTCCATATGCTCTCATATTTGAAAACGTACTATTCACTCATACCAAATATTTTGGCATTTACAACATCTAATGAGAGTGGTTTTTTGGTATTTGGTGTGTCAAATGCCAAAGCATTTAACACACCTGATGGTAATGCTCTAAGAAGAAAATTTAATCCAATGGTAGATTTCTTAAAATTCACATCCAATAAAAATATATTGCGTAGAGTTGTAACCAAACTTTGTCCTTTTGTTGGAGAAATCTAGGGGCTATTTGGTTTTTTTTTTTTTTTTTTTTCATCACTCATCACTCCTCACTCAATTTTTGTCACTCATCACTCATCACTTAAAATACCCTAATTTCTTATACCCACCCGTTTGGCACACTTCACTCAGCTTCTCATCACTCAAATTTTTCTACTTTTTTGTAGGACTCATACTTGTAAATTGGTCAAACCCTTCTGTTAAGCCTACCTGTGGAACCCATTCCCCACCATTTTCTCTTTTCTCATTTCCCCTTCACCCCTGTTACTCTCCCAAAACACAAACCCAAACCCATAAAAATTTCAAAAGCTCCCTCGCCTCGTTAGGACCGCCACTAGTGAACAACACCCATCTCTCTAACGTGTACGGCAGCACGATCTCCTCCGTCATGACCCATTCATGTTTGTATCTTGAAGCTTGAAAAGTTTGTTTTCTCTTTTTTTTTTTTTTTTAATGGGTCTAAGACATCCATAACTGGTCATGGAGTGTAGCGAAGACCAAAAATATTCTGTGATGAAGAACCAAAAAAAAGAAGAAAGAAAGAATTGCAATGAAGACCAAATGGGTTCTGTGATGAAGAACCAAAAAAAAAAAAAAAGAAGAAGAAGAAAGAAAGAACTGTAGCGAAGAACAAATGGATTTTGTGATGAAGAACCAAAAAAAAAAAGAAGAAAGAACTACAGTGAAGACCAAATGGGTTCTGTGACGAAGAAAAAAAAAAGAAAGAAAGAAAGAACTGCAGCGAAGACCAAATGGGTTCTATGATGAAGAACAAAAAAAAGAAAAAGAAAAGAAAGAACTGAATGGAGTGCAGCGAAGACCAGAGAAAGAAGAGAGACAAAAAGAAAGAAAAGAGGAGAGTGACCAGTGGGAGAGAGAAGGAAAATGACTTGACAAGAGAGTGGGTACCGTATATGTGGGTTTAATTACGAAAATGCCATTGAAACTAAGTTTTGATAACTTGAAAACACTTAAAGTGTATTTTCAGTTTTCATAACTCATCACTCAAAAATCAGAAAATTGAGTGATAGAAACAAAACTTGAAAACACATCCAAACAATGTTTCTCTCTGTGGGTCTCACCATTTTTTAGTTATGGGTGATGGAAACAGAGTTATGGGTGATGAAAACACAAAAACCAAAGTGCCTCCTAGTGTCCATTTAGGAAGCCCCTAATTTCCGATAGTTATTTACATAGCATTTATTAAAAGATATAGATTTTTTGTTGGTAGTTTTTTGGCTAAAATGCAAAACACACATTCTAAGTTTAACTAAATTCTTTTTGGTTCTCTAACTTTGTTTTCGTTCATTTCAATTCTCTAAATTTTAGGTTTATTTAAGAATAAATTACAAATTACACCCCTTAGCCTCAAACAATGTCATTTAAGTTAAGACAAAATGAAGAGCTTGCATAGTAAAAACGACGGCGTTTCACCCAAAAAATCAAAACACAAAACCTGTAATTATACGACACCATTTCTGCCTAACTCAAAACCCAAATCGTAGAGCAACGTGAACCCATCCACCAAAACCATCGGCTCATTGTGAACCCATTAGCCAAACCAGATCAAGTCCAAAACCAGTGGTTTTTGTTGCTAGATGAACATAATGATTATCCAAAATATGATAAGTAAAATTATAATTATTTAATATGAAAGAAATAAAATTTTAAAATTGGAAATCTGTGTTCCCTTCTATTTCATATTGGTGACGCATGAAGTGTATGTGAACTTAATCATAAAGATTGTTGCAAAGTATAATCTGCTTATTGAGAAATCATAAAGTTTATTGGAGAATGTTAATTATTTGCATGTGCTTGCAAAGTTTATTGTTTATATTTCCATGCCAATATCGATATTTGTCTCCCTTATTCAAATATTTCGGTTGTAATTTCTTTCACTTTCACTGTTCTCTTTGGTTTTGTTTACTTCCAAACCCAGCTACAAAAGCAAAATCCAAAAAGAGAGAGAAAGAGAGTTGAAGATAAGAGAAAGATAACTCATCGTAGCGTTGCTTGGAGCCTTCGACGATGGAGCAAATGGTCTAGGTTCACGATGCGAGCTGAGGATCTGGGTTCACATAAGCTGAGGAGCTGGGTTAAGGAGGTCTAGCCAACTGGGTTCACCCTAGCTAAAGGTCTGCTTTTGTGGGTTTTTTCTTTTATTTTTTTAATTTTTTTTTTTTTGTGGCTTGAAATGGTGTTGTTTAAGCAAGAGGCTTGTGTTTTAACTTTGGGCCAAAATAGCATTGTTTTAAAATGCCTACTCTTCTCTTAGTTTTAACTTAAACGGTGTCATTTAGGGTTGATTTGGCAAAAAAATAAACACATAAGCACATAATGTGTCACTTAACAACAGAAACTAACTGGTGGAGGTGAATTATTAACGAAACCAAACTTTAGGGTGTAAAATCAAAGTTCTGAAATTTTGGGGTGTAAAATCCAAACAACCCCAAACTTCAGGGGTGTAATTTGCAATTTACCCTTTATTCAATTAAGATCTCTCATTCAACTTCCATTAAAATTTTGACTAAAATACTATACTCGTCCTTTAAGTTTCACCAACATTCATTTCAATTCTCTTAAGTTTGCTTTTGTTTATTTCAATTATCTAAATTTCAAGTTTATTCAATTAAGATCTCTCATTCCAACTTCCATTAAAATTGTGGCTAAAATGCTATACTCACCCTTTAAGTTTCACCAAAATTCATTTCATTCCTCTAACTTTGTTTTGTTCATTTCAATATGAAGGAACAAAATTTTGCAAGTATGAAGGATATAAAAAGAAAATGTAATCTAAAGGTAGATTTGTTAAAATTCACATACAATAAAAAAAAAAAAAAAAAATTAAGTGGATTTGTAGTCTTAGTCTACAACCAAGTTTATTGTCAAACTTTGTCTAAAGTTTAATTATGTTGGGCTTAAACAAATTTAGGGTGGTCATTATTTTTTTTTTTTAGGATAAAAAAATTATAATTTATTTAAATTTTATATATAATAATAATAATAATAATTTTTTCCAAGTTAGGACGGTTCTGTGACCACCTTGGACCCAATATGGAGTCACCCCTGAGAGTAAACTAGGGTTTTAGGGGCATTTTAAAGGCTCTTGGACGTTCATAAGGGTCTTGGGGCAGCCCAACCTGAAGATTGAAGCTTTGGGGCCATAAATATGAAAATATAGAGTTCTGGAATTGAGGTTGCGCATGCAACCCTGAAGGTGGTATGCAGAACTTAATTTTTCATTGCACTAATGGCCCAACTTCAAACAAACATTACTCACTCATTTTAAATCCAAATTGGGCAAAAATTGAGTTCAAATTGAAGCCAATGATGTCTACTTTGCAATCCAAAATTTCTCCCGTTCAAAAATTCTTTATGATTTAAAAGTTATGGTCAAAATAGTGAGAAAATGTCATTTTTCAGCATTGTTTTCAAAGCAGTTTAACTACTTTTGAGTTATGATTACCTCCAAACTATGGAGAACAATTGAATTACCCTTAGTTGACATATTTCAAGCTCATTATTGGGGTTAGAGACCAAAGGTTATTAATGGGTACAAAATGAGGTGTCTATATATGTCTATTTAATTTTGTTACCAAGCCTAGGTTAAGAAAATGCCATTTTTCATAATCTAAAGAATGATAAAATTTAAAAAAAAAAAATCTTGATCAAATTCATGGATTTAGGAGTTTGGTTACGCGTGAGAAAGGTGGTAGGCACCTCACATTGCCTACTACTTGACAATCTTTTGTTTTGATTTGTGAACAAATTTTAGTTATTGGTAGAAAAAAGTAAGTCATTGGCGGTGGCTTTCGAGGCTAAATGTCTTTGGTTTTTGAAATTATTTTGGAGAGGGGTGTGGTATTCATCAATATTTCGCTAACTTATTGAAATTTCTATCAGATTTATATGATGAAAATTCAGTAGTATTTCGCCTTATTTTCATGATAAAAATGCGACAAAGTTTCAGACCATGTGTGTCAAGGCATAAACCACGTGATCCTTGTCAAACTTTTGTAGTGAAACTTTGGTAGTATTTTGCTTCATTTCCATAGTGAAATTTGACAAAGTTTTGCATTTAGGTGCGCCATGGCACACCTGCAGGGTTTTGCGTTTGTGTGTACTATGTGCACTAATATGTTTGGTCGAGACCTTGTGTCAATAGATGACATAAAAGGAGGCAATCACATATGTAGGCTTATCATGCACACAATAAACACGGACACATGTCTACAACATAAGCCATGAATACATGCTCACATCCCAAGGTTGGGAAAATTCACGATTGAGGGGTTGCCTCTTAATCACAAACATCCATCATCCAAAGTGCACAATTCACCTTTTAACACACAACACACAACATATAAAGCATACAAAGCATAGGTATAGGCAAATATAAGCTAGGAAAGCTAATATGCATAGATTCTAATGGAAAAAGTTATAAGTGAAAGGATAAACCTCATGGAGGGGAAAAAACTTTAGGTTCAGATCATATGCCATTGCTTGCCTCTTGAAAGTCCATTGTATGCTCCATCAATGGCATGCAAACACAATCAACACAAACACCAAAGTAAACACAATCAACATAGACATCAAAGCAAAGAACAAATGGGTGAGGTATTAACAGGATTGATGTAGGTTTGAATGGTGTCCATGGATCTATTGGATTGGATCATGGACCTAAACAAACAAATAAACAAACAAAGTCCCTTAGAGGGTCCTTGGATCTCTCGTGAACAAATAGGACTAAACTCACATGAAATCCTACTCACGGATCATGCTTTAAGAAATAAACAAACAATCAACATGCTAAACCCCATTTATCTAAGCAAAGGCATGAAATATCATTAAGGTTACCCAAACAAAGCATGAATGAAGTAAGCATGTCGTGATGCACATACTAGGTATATGGATGATATAAAAGGGAAAGTAAACATGTCATGATGCACATATTAGGCATATGAATGACATGAAAGGAAGTAAAATGTCATGAACATACTATGTATACAAATAACATAAAAGAAGTAAACATGTCATGATGCACATACTAGAAATATGAATGACAAATGGAAGTAAACATGTCTTGATGCACATAGTAGTTACTATAAAAATATTCAAATATTAACTACTATGATCTAAGTACTGTGACAAAGAACAATCCAAAATGTAAGCAAGATCCAAGAAGGATGTGTATGTACAAACAAAATGAATACATCACAAAATAAGCAATAGGAGTTAAATCTATAAATAAAGCATAAATAATCATGAAATCAAATCAATCTAGCATGACATAAACGTTTAAAGCATATAAGCATCATCAAATAATCCAAGATTTTAATCTAGAAAAAATAAAAGATATAACATCAATATAATATCAAAGAGAGATTGCATTAAATCCAAACTAATTTGGTGATTTGGGTGTATGGATATACACATTAACTACAAAGTCAATATGGACATCCTCCCCTCAACAAAGGTATTCCAAGTGTATATTTATCATTAAATCAACATAAATCAAAGATTTAAACATAGAAATCATAAAAGATACAATATCAAAATATTATTACACTAAATCCAAACTTCTTTGATGGTTTTGGTGAATGGATGTAAATATTGGTTAGAAAATCAATATAAGCATCCTACCTTCAATCCATCAAAATAAAGGAAATGACTTTACAATATAGGAAAATATTGTAGAAAGTTTAAAGTAAATGAATAAGAACGTAATCAACCCAATGGAGATAGAATCAAGAAGAGATTAATAGAATATGGAACTAAGAGAAAATGGGCAAAGAAAAGTTTGAAAAATAGAATCAAACAAAAATGAGGTGGGGGACTAGCTTTTATAGGCCAAAAAAATACCCTAAAAGCTAGTTGCATGTTAGTGTGAGCCCAGGGGTTATGCGCCTAGCTTCCAAGTCTCATTTTTTAATTGTATTTTGCTTAATTTTGGGTCTAATATTTAAATACTTGGTTGGTGGACCTAGAGACATCCAAATTGACTGATTCTAGTACCATCGGAAAGATCTCACTTCCTACTTTCAAAAACTTCAAACTTTGTGACATCTAGATCATGGATCAAAAAGTTACGGGTTCTAAAAGTTGTGTGATTTGCACTTTTTTGCACCCAAAGATGATTTTTTGCCTAATTTTGCCAAATCGATTCCCGTCAATTTGAATATGTTTTGGCAATACCGTTTGCTCTAGGATGTAGATATAATTTTATTCTTCAATAAAGTATGTGCTTTTTGTCTCCAAAATCGGCAATGAGTGCTTAGACATTGCAAGACAGGTCAAGATTCATTGACCCGACCTCAACTTGGAGCAAATTACGATACCCAAACCTAATTTTTTTTTTTTACCCGAATAAAAAATAAGCTAACTTGTGACTCGACCCATTTTTTGTGAGCCTCCTAACCTGACTTGTTTAGCCTGTGACTCGATTCGTTTTTAATTTGTTTTTTCTAATAAATATTTAGACTACATGTCTAGATGCTAGGTGCATAAAGGCACAAAAAAATTGAATTGGCACTGCCTAGCTAGTAAGTAGCCACCATTGACACCCCCATTTATTAAAAAAAATTTAATTGAAAGGAGAAAAACATAAAAGGCAAAAAACATTAAAATCTAAAAGATCCAGACTCATTTGATTTGCCTATTGAGTACTCAGGAGACTCTAGTATAGAACATATAGTAGTAGTAGAGTTAAACTTAAATACTAAGTTACAAACATAATGATATAATACGGCAACAACACTACACTACTAACACTAGCACAAAACAAACAGTACAAAAATTAAACTAAAAGCAAAAAGTCCAAAATAGCACAACCTAGCTCTCTCCTTAGTCCTTTTTGCCTCTCTTTCTCTTAGTCTTTTCTTTTTTTTTTTAGTTACTCTCTCTTCACTCTTTGCCTTCTACGATTCTATCTTTCAATATCCAAACATCAACCAAGCCACCTTTTCTCTCTCCAAAAATGCATTGCAAGATACAACATAGGGCAAAAGCTCTTCTCACAGGTCTCACACAACCAATCTATTACATAACTCTTCTCTCTCACTTCTCCGTCTCTTGCCACCCTCAACCTTAGTTGCACATCCCCCCCCCCCCAGGCGGTTTCCCCTAGGATTCTCTCTCCTCCCCAAGTTTTTGCATATATACCCCACTCTCTTGGAAATTCATGAAGAAAAATCCTAAAATTCCCTATCTCTCCCCTTTTCTCTAGGTTTCTTTCTAGATCTATTTTCTCTCCCTTCTTCCCTAGAATAACTTTCTGAGCCAAAAATTTCAACTCATCTCTTCCTCCATTTTCACCCTCTAAAACCGATAGGTAAACCACAAAAAACCTTCATAGAGCAAGGGTAGTGTAGCTTCTACCATGCTTCACTCCCCTTTCTCTTTAATGTTGTAAATACCTTCTCCATTTATAAGAATCTTTACTTTTCATATTCTTTTAATTTTTTATGCACCTTTAATTTGTGTTCTTTACTTCATGCCATTTACATTTATGTCTTTTATTTTTAAGCTCTTTACTTTATGTCATTTATTTTTCCTTGCACCTTTTATTTTATGTCATTTAAATTTATTTAATGTCTTTAAATTCTTTTATTGCTTTAAATTCCAAATTAGGAGAAATTAATTTCTCAAGAAAAGTGCTACAAAAAATTTTACACTACTTCACCTCCCTTTCGAGTGCGATATCACGACAACTGTAGCTCCAAATTGCATGAGATCAAATCCTATTGAAACTAGACATCCAAAACTTTCAAGGAACACCAAATTTGACATAAATTAGCTCAAATACAAGGTCGGAAAAGAGTAAAAAGAATTGATAAGGATCAAATTGGGTGAGGTGGTGAGGACCCTTAAGGGGTAGTTGCACACCCCCCCCCCCAAGGCGGCAGCCCCCTAGGATTCTTTCTCCTCCCCAAGTTTTTGTATATATACCCCCTTCCTCTTGGAAATTTATGAAGAAAAATCCTAAAATTCCCTATCTCTCCCATTTTCTCTAAGTTTCTCTCTCTTCCTCCTTAGAATAACTCTCTAAATCAGAAATTTCAGCCCCTCTCTTCTTCCATTTTCACCCTCCAAAACCTATAGGTAAGCCACAAAAAACCTTCATAGAGCAAGTGTTGGTGCAAATACAATAATAATGGAAATAAAACAAAGCCTATGGAAACTAGACATCCAGAACTTTTAAGGAACACCAAGTTTGACATAAAGTAGCTTAAATACAAGGTCAGAAAAGAGGAAAAACTGGAAAATAAAAAAATAGGAAAAAGAATTGATAAGGATTGGATCGGGTGAAGGTGGTGAGGACCCTAAGGGGTAGTTGCACACCCCCCCCCCCAGACGGCAACCCCCTAGGATTCTCTCTCCTCCCCAAGTTTTTGTATATATACCCCCCCTCCTCTTGGAAACTCATGAAGAAAAATCCTAAAATTCCCTATCTCTCCCATTTTCTCTAGGTTTCTCTCTCTTCCTCCTTAGAATAAATCTCTAAATCAGAAATTTTAGCCCCTCTCTTCTTCTATTTTCACCCTCCAAAACCTATAGGTAAGCCACAGAAAACCTTCATAAAGCAAGTGTTGGTGCAAACACAATAATAATGGAAATAACACAAAGAAAAACTGAATAATACTTCTAAATACTATTTATTTGAGATTAGATAATACACAACACTATTTGGATTGAGGCGCGGCACTCGCCCTCTTTAAGGAGATTCAAGTTTTGGTTGGCTAAACTTTGTAACCGGTGCAAACCTTCTCTAACTTATCTTTCCCAAGATATAACAGTCCAACAAATGTCGTATGATTAGAACAACCTCTGCACAAAGTATTCAAGCTCAAAGCTCCATCAGGAAAAACACCATTCTTTGCCAAGAACCTCTTTATATTTTTTAGTGTATAAGAATGCTTGCAATTGCTGGATTTTTTTTTGGTGTGTAATGTTATTATATTGCAATTACCTGGATGAGTCTAAATGAGTCTATTTATAGGCTCAATGGGTCTCACGAAATTATTACCCAAATCAATCTGATTAATTAGGTCCATTATTCTGATGTAGGGTGTTAAATGATTAATTACTGGACATAAATCTGATGGGTTGGAGTTACACAATTAAATAGATTAAATAAGGAGTTTCTGAAGAATAAATAGGCCCAACAGTTAATCCATTAAGTGGAAGAATGACTCTTCATTTTTCATAATAAAAAAGGTCATTTATTGACCAATGAATATGGAAAATATTCTGAATGTATCTAGACCACAAATTGCTACAATACATATCAGCCTATTAATCACCACAATTAAAAAGAACAAAAAAGTCTCTCTTCTTTTCAATGTGGGATCTAACATTTTCACTAACTTCTCATCTTCCATTTTAAGTCTCACATCTTTATAATTGCATTGTCATATTTCTACATTTTAATTAATTAATATTAAAATGCTCCAACAGTAAGGGTAGTGTAGCTTCTACCATAACTTCACTCCTCTTTCTCTTTTATGTTGTAAATACCTTCTCCTTTTATAAGAATCTTTACTTTTTATGCACCTTAATTTGTGTTCTTTACTTCATGACATTTACATTTATGTCTTTTATTTTTAACCTCTTTACTTTATGTCATTTATCTTTCCTTGCACCTTTTATTTTATGTCATTTAAATTCATGTAATTTCTTTAAATTCCTTTATTGCTTTATTTACATTTCCTTGTCTTTAAAATGGGTCTTTCAAATGAATAAAAATAGTCATTTCTTTTAAGTTTATCTTTAAACAAAAAAAAAAGCCTTCCAATTGGGCATCTTTTGAACCATCAATCAATGTCATTTTCAAAATCCTTTTTCAAAAGAAGTTAAGATTGAACTTTTTTACTTTAAAAGATTAAAAAAAAAAATCATGAATTTTCATTTTCTAAATCATCTTTCAAGAAAACTATGGAAACCATTTTTCTTAAAACAAAATCTTTTTTCTTAAATTGATTAAATTTTAATATTGGGTATGGTTTTCTAAAAGGTATGAGAACCCTTTTCTAATAGTTTTCAAAAATGGTTTTAAATCTTAAACTTTGTTTCCTTAAGATGCATTAAAAATCTATTTTTCTTATTGCTTTCTCAAAACCCTTCTTCCTATAAATTGATCTCTCTTTATGTTTTCTCATTAAAAAAAAAAAAAAAAACCTTTTTTTTCATTAAAAAAGAAAACCAAGAGAAGCTTTTTTTTAAAGTTCATTTCCCAAAAAGTTTAATCTTTGTTTCAAAATAAGCATTTTTCCCAAAAATTCATGAGGTTTATTGAAAGGAAATACTCATTTTTTTTCAAATGTAAATAAATTGTGTTCTTTTTTACTTTGTTTACCGCTTAATAGCATAATTTTAATGAGAGTTGTTACAAGTCTATGATTCACTTCCATTGAATCAATGCATTACAATCAAGCTAACATATTCCTCCCTTCCCCAACACTAATCATTTTGGTTTGTTGTGTTTGTGCACGAGAATGTGATGTCTCAGAAACTTGAAGAAAGTATACACGATACTCTATTTGATGGAAATAAAACTAATTGTTAGTTTCTGGTTGTAAATCTCAAATTTACGAGGGATTCCTTGAATTTACAAGGTGATAGGTTTGGAATCCACCAGAAAAAACAATAGACAAAGTCTGTAATTTATTAATTTGAAAACTCTCAAAGACGTTTACAAACTTAGAGGCCTATTTAAAGGCTCCGTAAAACTTGACAAATAAGAAAATATATTCTAAAAAAGATTCTAATTGATACTTAACCATAATAGGAACCAAATTTGACCTTAAAAAACACCTAAAAACAAAGAAATAATTAACCTAAACCTAAAATAACGAAATTACATAAAAAATATCAAAATTAAATAATTACAAAAATTAAATAGTAGATTTTGTCCTACATTAGACCCCTCCACTTGAAACAAACTTGTCCTCGAGTTGATGGTTGAGATTTGAAATCTTATATGCCAAGAGAATAAATCTTCTTTCTCTTTTTGCCAAACTTGAAAGTCATCAATTGGACAACTTGAACTTCTTGTCCCTTGATCTTCATGCAATAATTGACAATATTCACCAAATAAGAGTCAATGATCAAATCAAATCTTTCCACCCCAGTATAATCAATGAACTTTGTTTCGGTGTCTCCCACCAAAATAACAGGAACTTGAACATTGCAATGATCTAACTTGATTTCATGGAGATCGTTGACAACTTCCTCTATAATTTCTTCTTTAATGGTCTCTAATCTCGACTTCAAGATCTTTATGTATACTAGGATCTTCATTAATCTCCTCCACATTAATCTTGATTTCAGGATACTCTTCTATAATAAGGCCTTCATGAAATTCCTTAGAAATCTCTATATTTTCTTCTTTGACTTCTACATATTCTTCAACATGCAATCTATTAAAGTCAAATAAATCATTTAGATCAAGTAACCAATCAAGAAAATCTTCTTTATAAAAATAACCAATAAAATATGCAATTATTTTATAAGGTCTATATGAAATTTGTTTACTAATAGGTTGCATATAAGTTACATCTCTACTGTAGTTATCCTTACTGTTTCCATGCTTCAACAATGCCATCCTAGCAAAGATATTTGTGAGTGTTTGTTGTACATCATGTAATACTTGCGAAGTTATTCGTCGTCGTCATTGTGGTGGTTACCGTTTCTTCGATTAGCCATCAAACCAGGGTAAGTTAAACTTCTGGTACCAACTAATATAACGGAAGTCTAAAGAAAACACATACGATACCATATTTAATGGAACAGAAACTAAACTGTTAGTTTTTGGTAGTAAACCTTGAATCCATGAGGGGGTTCCTTAAATCCACAAGGTGATAGGTCTAGAATCCACTAGAAAAAACAATAGAAAAGTCTGTATTTTATTAATTTGAAAACTCTCAAAAAAATTTACAAACTTAGAGGCCTATTTAAAGCTTCTGTAAAACTTGCCAGACAATTTTTTTTTTTTTTTTTTTAAGATCATAATTAATACCTTACCATAATAGGAACCAAATTTAACCTAAAAAAACACCTAAAAATAAGGAAATAAATAACCTAAACCTAAAATAAGGAAAATTACATAAAAATATCAAAATTAAATAATTACAAAAATTAAACAGTAGATTCTGTCTTACATCAGAATGAAACTTTGGAGAATAAAATTGGCTTAAATGCTTAAGGCAACATCTTTCCTCTCTTTTTTAATTTTTTTGTTTATTTTTTTATTTTACATTGTAAAGTAATGTATTCACATGCTGAATCCATAGTAGATATAATAATCACATGCATCACACGCTAATTACATATATATATATATATATATATATATACATTTGTGCAATATAATTTTCACATGATATATATATATATATATATATATATATATATATAATCCATATGCTCTTTGTATACATTCATTGTAAATAATATTCATACGCTACTTTAACATGTAAATAGATATTCACATGTTAAGTATATGTATATTGTGTATACAAAACTCTTTCAAAACCAAAATGCCAAGTTTTTAACTTGCTTTTCTAAAATGTGAACGTTGTGATTAAATTAAAATGATGTACTGTCTTTTGGATAGGCGGGGTTGAATGCCTAACACCTTCCTCACCAGTAATCAAACTTTCGAGTCCAAAAATCTTTGGTTCAAGACTTTGGTTTACTTTAATTAATTTTTAAAGACCCTTGAATTAGTTTTTTTAGTCAATTAGGTAAGATGAATTAGAAAAATATGTGACTAATCGCACCTAAAATAAAACCAATGATTGGTGGCAACTCCTAAAAAAAAAAAAAAAAAGAGGCTTGCATACACACACATCACCATAGTAACATATGAACACATAAACACATTGCCAAGCATCCAATGTGGAAAAACTCTAGGGGAGAACACACACCACTTTTGTGTGCCCTCTCTCTCCTCCTGAAGAGCATTGGTCTCTCAATAAGTTATTCTTACGTTCTCTTTCTTTTGTTATGAAAAAAAGTATGTTGAAGAGATGTCACAGAGAAATTTTTTTTCTCCCCTTTTAATCGTACATACTTCTAACTGCCTAGACCTTCTCACAAAAAAAAAAAAAAAAAAAAACTGCCTAGACAATTATTTCATTTAATAACTCTTATTAAATAATCAATTGATTATCTAATTGAGCTTATCAGGTTAACCCATTTGGGCTTTAGTATGTGGCTTGGGATGAGATCAAAGGGACAAACAAAGCTCTAGCTTCAATGGGTTTCAAACTTTTTATCAACTCTTGACAAAACCAAAATTATCATTAATTATATAACAAGTATAACTATGAAAATATAATTGTATTTTGGGCCTTATTAATAAATCATATCTCAAAACTCTAATATAATATCATTTGACCCTTCCATAAAACTTATATGGTAAATAAAGTCATAATTAACTGCTACTTTCTAAATCACTATTTTATTCATTGAGTCCTTAGTTTAATTTTTTTTTCTTTGCGTTCTTTGATTGTTTTTTGTCTTCTTCGAATGTCCTTTGAAGGTTCTTTGAATTTAAAGGCATTTGGGTGAAAGTTCTTTGAGATTTTAGACGCTTGAATTCATAGAGTTTCGATTATTTTGGAGGTTTTTAATGTTTTTAGAGGCTTTTGGAACTTAATTCCAGTGGAACTTCGAGTCTCGGAAGAAAGATTCGAATGAGTCCTCTTCAGATGTTCTTGAGGTGGAGTTTCATAAAAAAGAAAAAGAAAAAAAATATTAAATGAGTTATGTGGTGCTTTTAGTTAAAGTGGCCTCTTAGGACGAGTCCTACTTTAAATTGATGTCCTTGAAGACAAGTAGTGAATTATAATTGGCTCAAAATTAGAGAGTTTTACTAAGACTTGATGTTTGTTTATACTTTCTTTAACTTTTTATTTCTTTTAATAAAGATAATTATCAACTACTTTGATTAGAAAATTTGTCTTTGTCTTGTGGATCCAAGTGAAATGTGAAAAATTTTGATTTGTTGATATATTATCAACTTGGATGACATATGCATCATTAGATTTATTTTCTTTAATTAATTTAGTGACAAATAAATTTGTTATTTATAACTATATTTTGACGTGATAATTTGTAATTGGTTAAATAAATTTTCAACTCTTACAATAACATTCTTCTCATATCAGACATGTTCCACATACTAGTAGGATCTAAATCCATTTTGAGAGAAGCTGTGTAAGCAATATCACATAAGATAATAGATCACAAACTCGCATGGATGGTGAGTACATAATTGAAACTATAAAAAACTACATGTATGAAAATGACCCAAACCGTTCGTGACTTTGTGGGTTTGGTTTCTATAACAAAATTTTAATTAATTTATTATGTTCTTTATTTTTTAAGTATAGAGGGAAGCAGACTAATTACAAATCATTAAAAATATATATACACACATTAGACAAATAAATTTTTATAGCTTATACATTAGACAAACTAGTATGTAGCCCCGTGCTACCGCACATGAATGGATATATTATTAATCATGAGTTTATTCATGTTTAAAAGGCTCAGTTAAGTCTAAATTCATATTATTAACCAGAAAATTTCATTAACAAAACTTAGCAGTATATATATTTTATACAGAAAGATGAACCTTGGTCACAATGTTTATCCAAAAGATCCATTCACGCTTTTGAATCTTCAATCTCTATTGGTGATTGAAATTTTCGCAACTTAAAAAATTTTAAATTAAAAAAAAAAATCCTCAGAGTTGTACTCATTTTGTAGTTTTACGATGGGTCATTTTGTAACATGATGAGTATTTGTGTGAAAAAAAAACCTCTGAAGTTCCATGACTGATAAAAGAAATTCTCTCCAATCTCTTTTTATAGAGAGATGGGTTTGTGTGTGTCTTTATACATCCTTCATAATTGTATTATCACGAAGCAGGTCCAATGGATTTAGATTGGTACTACCGATTCCCAAAGTATGAGTGTTTAATATGTTATTAATTTCATCTCATTGGCTTCTGCACATTATAGCAAAATTAAAAATAATTAGATTGTACATGTGTATAGTAAAATTGGAATGATAATATATGATAGTAACAATAATAGGAAAATTCAAATAAAATTTCAAATTAAATTGTAACAATCTAAATAAAAAATTCCATTAGAAAGACACGGTGGAGTGATCCACTCCAAGAAGGCGACCAAACTTGCGTAAATATAGAATAATAAATCTCTCTGCGGAAAATTTACATTGTTCATAACATTTACCTTCACTGAACATTTTAAAAACATAGTGACTCACATCTGCCATCCAGATATCTATAGCCGGGTCCTCTCCAATTCGCGTGAGATTCCATTGATCACTAAGTTCCTTTGCACCCTACAAAAAGTATCATCCATCGGTCCACAGCAGTGCTTTCTTCATTATTATAGGTGCCCAACCTGAACAAAAAGCCAAATATAAGGATAGTGAATTTTAGGCATAATGTGCATCTAATCACATATTAGCAATTTATAACAAATGTAAAGATGCAAACTTTGTAAGTGAATGGTAAACAAAACTCAGTGTCAGAACCAAGAAGAAAACACTTTAATCCGAAACTCAGTGCAAATGTAAAGATGCAAACTTTGTAAGCAATTTATAACAAAGATGCAAACTCTGGCTTTGCTATCTTTTTGGAAATTATGCAATGTACCCAAACCAAGTTCTTATCACCGATATTAATCTCTTTGGTTTTCACATTTGACTACAAAATTAAGAAAAAACTTAATTAGCACAGTAACCCACTTGACCCGATACATAGAAATGGTTTTAATGAGAATGAGCCCACATACATTTAGTCACATGATGCAAAATTCAACTTCAATTTCAGATTTTAGACACATGGCACAAAATTAGAGTTCTAATTTAGAATTCAATTTCACACTCTCTCTGTTTCACCTATTATTTTATATATAGATTATTAACAAGAAAAAAACAATATTATCAAATGGAACGTCATGAATGACAAAATCCTCTCTTGGATGCATCAGCACATGTGTTTGACTTGGCACTAATTGCTAACATTTTTGCTTGTAGTGCAGTACAGCCATAAAAAGGCTTCCTCTTATACTAACTAACAAATATTTTTAGATAGGGAGCCCTTAGCATGGGGTCCCCTATCTTTTTCCATGCAACTGGACACAGACGGCAACAAGGAATGTAAGATTATGTGGAATGTTCATAGTGCATACCATTCTAAAAAGAAAAAAATAAAAGACCACAACCATAGAGAAAATGAAATGACCAAACAAAATAAATTCATTAAATTGTGAAATGAATGAAAGAAAGAAAAAAAAAGGAGGAGGAGACAAAGACCATGTTCTTAAAAAGAAATTCCATTGGTCTTTTTCTTTTGAATTAAAAAAAATAACTATTATTGATATATAAATAAATTGTTATTGGTGGGTCATATCCTTAAAAACAGAAAAAAATAAAATAATAAAAGCAGTGGGGACCACTAGGAAAAAAAAAGAAAAGGAAAACAATAATACAATACATACATAGCCAATGCTTTGCAGCAAAGGCATACCTTTTTTTTTTTTTTTTTGAAAGGAGCAAAGGCATACCTAATAGTAGAGACAGACACATCTAACAAAATATATTGCATCATAGTAGGAACCAATATGATCACAAACAACAATACAATAGCCTGTCAAAGTGCAAAGCAAATTCTGTAGTGTCAACGCTTTTACGCTTTTTGTGTTTGTTGTGTTTGTCTTTTTATTTTGGTCACTGTGAGTTTGCTTTTGTCATTTCTCACATTCATTCTCTTTCACCGTTTCAACTCAGCTTCTCTCTTTCTCTCTCTCTCTTTGGACTCGTTGAAGTTTCTTTCTGAACTGGGTTTCTATTTTTATTTTTTATTTATTTTTTATCATCATTTATTTGTCTCTTATATAGTATTTATTTTCCACAATGAATTTTCTTAAAAAAAAAAAAAAAAGCTTTTTTGAAGTGAGTAATGGGTAGGAGTGAGAGTTAGCAAAATAAATAAAAAATTTAAAAAAATTGGCACTTTCTTTTTGTTGGGTCCTCTTAAAAAGGAACTCATTTTGTTTACACATAGTTTGGTTACAGAGAAGGAAACCTCTTTTTTGCTTTTTCTCTCTTCAAAACTTCATCTTTCTCTCTGGTTTGTGTTTCTGTCTCTAAGTGGGTGGGTGTGTGTGTGAGTATTAGGGCTTTGGATTCTTTGTAGGGTGTGGGGTTTTTTGGGGTCTGAATTGAGGCAGTTATGGTGAGAAAACATGGATGGCAACTACCTGCTCACACCTTTCAGGTATGTGTCCAAATCAACTCTGTTTAACTCACTTCCTGTGCTCACTTTTTCATTTTTTCTTTTTCTTTTTTCATTAGGGTTTTGTTAAAGCACTGATTTTTTCATGTGGGGTTTTCTCTGAAATGCTATATGTTTAGAATATGATCCATTTTTGGTATGTAAATTTTATTTTTTTGTCTGTATTTTGATGCTCAATTCATGTGTATGGTGGTGCTTTCTTTTGCCAGCATTGTTCTATGATTTTCTTAAGTATGCACTTGTTTCTGAGTATTTTTTTTTATTCATGTGAGGAGAAACTTTTAAGATCAATCAGGAGCTATATTAGTTTTGGGAGTCAAGGAAAGGAAGTATAATTTTGAGTTCCTGAGTGCATGTTTTGTATTTTTAAAATAATTGGTTAGGCCTGGGTAGACTTAGTCCTTTGTTATCTTTTACTATTTGTTTTTCATTTTTGGATTGTGTAGTGTAACCTTACCCTCCAGTCGGTTTTTAAGAGGAGAGGAAGTGTCATTGTTCTTTCATTATTGGTGTGTTCAGTATATGTTATTAGTCAATTTCTATTTTCTGTTCTTTGAGTGGTAATTCACTTTTAGAAAAGTACTTCTATGGTTTACAGTTTAATTGTTTCTTTATCACCCTAGTTCTTGTTCTTTTGATAAGATTCAATTTAACTTGTGCTCTTTTTAGTTCTCGAGGAAAACAAATTAAAGAATAATTTTAAAAAGTTATTTATTTATATATTTTAATCAGTATTGTTAAATATGCTAGAGCCTACAGTATCAGGTCAAGGAAAAAGGATAAGTTGTGAATCACATGGTTTTTATTCAGTTAAAAAAAAGAAAAAAGAAAAAAAAAAGAATAACAGGGTTGTTCATGTTTACTAACTGGGCGGTGTTGAATTAGGACTGTAGACGTCATTTTTTTGGCGGGAGGGACTGCAGTCTTGAGTCCTCAATCAACCTTGATAGTATTAAATGGTTAAATGGTTAAAACAAAGGTCTGTGTTTTGTGGGACATTTATTTGTATCAACAGAAGCTGGAAATGGTCAATATGCTGGTGGTTGGTATGATTTATCATTTATTCTATTACCATTACTTATAAAAAGAATGTGCTGTTGCTATCAATGAATCATCAGTTTTATAATATCACACGACTGGTTATAATCTTTCGTGTACCTTTTGGTTAATGGTTTACTGTTGAGTGTTGAATAATTGCTTAATGCTTTGCAGTTATGCATTAATAGCATCTATCAAGGTGGCATTTCTTATATCCATTTTTTGGACTGTAGATTTTCTTTTTATTCTTGTTTTGTTATAATTACCTGTGTTTATAGTTTCATGTATTCTAAAATATTTTCAAATTTGTTGCTTGGATAGGTTGTTGCAATCACTGTATTCTGCTTGTTAGTGGTCGCATTCTATGCTTTCTTTGCTCCTTTCCTTGGAGGCCGTACCTGGGAGTATATTCTGGTTGGCACTTACTCCCCAGTGGTATGTGAGTTCATTTGATTTCTATGCAATTATGTTCCCCCCTACCCCCGCTCTGGGTGCTGTCTCTCTTTCACTTCCTGGGAGATTTTGAAAACTTCATTATCTCATTGTTTTAGGATGCTCTTTCTAACTGGATAAATTGACTGTAACACAATTACAGAGAATTTTGAGTAATCTCAGCTTCAAAGCATAACAAAATTAATATTTGATACATGTTTTGCTAAGTGAAGAAGAAGATGAGCGGATGATGATAACTGTTAGTAAATAACTTTAGGGTCCTTTTGCTAGGTGAAGGAGATGACCATAAATATCTCATTCACCTCATATTATGCATTGTCTTAATTTTAATATCATGGCATTAGAATTTTCCTAGATTCATTTTCTTCTGTCAAATATAGAACTTATGTCTAATTTTATTCCCCTATCATTTCACCACAGGCACTCCTTGTTTTTATTCTTTATGTTCGCTGTACTGCAATTAACCCAGCGGATCCTGGAATTATGTCCAGATTTTATGGTGGGACAACTAATATTCTCAATACAAATCATGGGTTATCTGCAAATGACCTGCCTAGAAAATTTGATGAAACTGCTAGCAGGGAGCATTCTTCTCCGTCATCAGCTTCCAAAAGTTCTATAGCAGGGGCTAACTCTAGTAGGAAAGGCTCAGTAGGTGAAGTTGGGGGAGCAAATATTCCCTTGGAACCAATGAGCTCAAAATCCTGTTCTAACATGGGAGGAATCTTCTGTGCATTGTTTGTGCATGAAGATTGCCGCAAACAGGAAGGGGCAGCTGAGGAGCAGGGCACTGGTGAAGAGGCTTTGTTCTGCACATT
Organism: Quercus lobata; assembly: GCF_001633185.2. Classification (NCBI taxonomy): domain Eukaryota; kingdom Viridiplantae; phylum Streptophyta; class Magnoliopsida; order Fagales; family Fagaceae; genus Quercus; species Quercus lobata. The sequence continues at coordinate 62,058,225 of NC_044907.1, read as the reverse complement.
GTGTAATGCTGAGGTATAACATCATGAAAAATATGATGTTTTTTTTAATATGAGTGATGTATTTTGTTATGGTCAATACTTGTCACACCTAGCAATTTTATTTCCTCATACATTTGTTGCATTCTTGTTTTACGATGATTAGCAATGTGTGTAATGCAATTCCTTTATGTCTTATGTGGTGTGGGAAGAGCAATTCTAGAACTTTTGATGGCATCTTGACTCCACCCAAATTAAAATTGACTTTTAAACTCTTCTTTATTTGATTTTAAAGTTTGTAGTAGGTTATAATTTCAGGTGTCATCTTGTGTCTATTGCCCTTGAACTCATGCGATGTATATTCCTACTTTTTACTGTACTATTTTAAGTGCATAATTACTATCATACACAGAGACACACATAGAGAGAGAGAGCGAAACAATATATTGAGTTGAGATGATAGTACTCGGAGCTTCAGCAACCATGTTAGCTGGGCAAATCATGTATGTTATCAACCTTAAACTTAGGGAAAGCTCATGAAATCCAATAACTTACCGATATAGTGTTGAGGATGATTATGCTAGCTTCGGAAGATTTCTATTCAATCTTATTGAGAGCAGAAATTTTTTCACGTAATGCTCAATTCTTTGATTGCAATGGTCAAAGGCTTTGTTAGCCTAAATGGATCTATAATTTTTAGTTCAGTAGGGTGCATTCATTTGTTAGGAATATTTATGTCCAATTAGGATTGTGGATCTGACCATTTCTCAATCTCCAGGAGCAAAATTTTTGTTGGAATCAATTTTTTTTTTCCCTTTTATTCTTCACTATCTTTTGGTCCTTTTAAAATCTCTCTTTTGGTTAGTTGGTTAGGAGACCATATCAACGGTGGAATTCTGATGGTTCAGCAGAGGTTATTTTTAATTTTATTTTTAGTTGCCTAGCAATTTAGATTGGTCTTGGAAAAGGCTAGTGGTCATGGGTTGCCATTCTATAATTATGTTATGGAAAGTAAAGGTTTTGGGAATAGCTGGTTACACTGGAGTAGGGTATGTCTACTTCAGAAAACTTTGATACAGTTTAGGTATGGTACCTAGAAATCAGAATCATTAATGGTTATGTTGTATCTATTGCTCCTTATTTATTTTTATTTTTTTGATAACGTAAGGAACCTGTCTCTATTGCTCCTTTAATTAAGTCATTTTAATTCCAGTAAGGGTAATTCCCTAGGCCTCAGAGCTCAGACATTTAAACCCTATTCATGGAGATGGTTATCAAATATCTTGCCTTGTGAAAAATAGTCATTGCTTAGGTGAGGAATTGTTATTTTTTCAAAATAGGTACTCTGTTTAGATTTTGAATTATTTTTGGACAGACTTACAACATGCTCCATGATTCTAATGCTGATATTGCCAGTACTTGAGCTTTCCTTATTAGATTGATGGGGTGATTTAATTTCTCTGCATATTTTAGGTCACCGTGCTTCTTGATATAAAAAATGGTGCTTATATCTCTTTAACTTCTCCTGGATTCTGAAGTCATGTTTGTTTAGTAATATATTAGATATGTGCCAATCTTTATTCACTTCTTGTAAGCTACCAAGGACCCTACATCTAGGGAAATTCATTTGGGATGATAGAGTCTTCTTAAATTTATACTCTCATGGTTTCTGACCACGGTAGACTCATGTCATGGCACACTCAGGTGCAAGAAAAGCACATGGCAAAAAATTATCTGTACAGTAAAACATTACTACAATTTGGTTGTGTATAGTAACCATGGATGCTTTTCATTTTGCAGGTTCGCAAATTCAGCAAACACTGTAGAAGTTGTGATAAATGTGTTGATGGTTTTGATCACCACTGCCGGGTATATCTTCATATTGCTTCAAAAGTGTTCCTTACGAACACGTCATGAAGTATTGTGTAATTGTAAAATACTTGGTTTTCTTTTGAGACTAACCTCTATATATTATATGGCTGCAGTGGCTTAACAATTGTGTAGGGCACAAAAATTATGTGACTTTTATTTCTCTCATGGCCATAAGTCTTGTTTGGGTATGTATTGCCATCTGATAACTATTTCTAAAGAAAATATTTTCTTTGTCGCTAATATCCCTCCCCTTTCCCCTCCTTTTACTTCTTTGGTTCAGCTTGTTATTGAAGCTGGAGTTGGAATTGCTGTTCTAGTGCGTTGCTTTGTTAATAAGAAAGGCATGGAAACTGAAATTTTTGATACGCTTGGAAATGGTTTCACTCGTCCCCCCTTTGCAACAGTTGTGGTACACCCTTATCAAAAATGCTTTACCCAATGTTGACATATAATTTATTTGTTTAAATATGCTAATTAATAAGAATCTTGTGCTAATGCTAGATCTGATTTTATGTAGGCTATATGTACGGTAGTTTCCATGCTGGCATGTATACCTTTGGGTGAACTATTCTTTTTCCACATGATACTAATTAGAAAGGTCAGTGGCAGAGAAATTTTGTGTATATTTTGCCTTCTATGGTGTTTAGGTTTGTCACAGAGAAGTTGGAGGGAGAGATCTTAATATTTGGAGATAACCATAATTGGGTTCGGAATGCTAGTTGTACAGTGTAATCCATTTTGGCAATTAACCAATTGTAGAAACTAGAAATTAAACATAAGTAAATATTGGGGACTGGGACTCAGGAGAGGGAATTTCCTTATCTATGTAAATGTCCTCATTATCCTTTATGTTTCTATATTGAATCAGGGTATCACAACATATGAGTATGTTGTGGCAATGAGAGCCATGAGTGAGGCACCTGCAGGGGCATCTATGGATGAGGAACTGCCAAATATAATGTACTCCCCATCAGGGTCTGCTACAACTGGTTTGAGTGGTGGTAGTTCCCTGGGTCTACAATACAAGGGGGCATGGTGTACCCCTCCCAGGGTATTTGTGGACTATCAGGTATTTACTATTTACTTTATTTTCATTTTGGGGAAATTTTAAAGTATCCATCAAAATACATTATTTATGCCCCAACATATGCAGTTTGAATATTTCATTCCCTAGATTACCAACCAAATGATAAAATACGCTTGTAGTGGTCGGAAGAGTTTAATTGCTCCACCGTGCTCAATATCATCTGATGTAAGGAAGAACGAAAAAAGAAGCCAAGAAAGAAAAGGAAAGGAAGAATTTTTTTTTCTTAGTTTTATAAATTATAAGCAATTGCTAAAGGGCAAGGAAACAGACCCCAAAGAAAAAAGTCTCAGCCAAAAAATCTCTCTCATTAAGTAAAGCACTTTATTGAAAATGCCAAGGCCCAAGGGGATGCCACCCAAGCGCACCAGAAGTACACAAGAGAAGACATCAGTGAAACCATATCCCTAGTATATTAGGGTCATCTGCATGATTACCTAAAGAATCTTGCTCTAGTTGGGACCACTTCCCAACATAGACATATACTTACCAAGTGCAGCCCCCCCTCTTTTTTCCTCCTCTTCAATTTCTCCCAATTATTCTTCTGGCTTTTGAGATAACCATTGGATAAAGAGCATGGAAAACCCACTACATACATCTGTTGTATAAACCGTAATTAGGCTGGCAAGGTGCTGGTTGTTTTGGCTTTTGCTTCTAAAGTTATATTATTCCCTATTTGCCCTTATCTTCTGCATTCTTGGCCATGTTCCTAAAGAAAATAGATTAAAAAAAAAAGGATAAACTAACTTCCAAATGAATAGAAATGTTAGATGAATATGAAAAGGTTGTAACCAGTGCACAAAATTCCCACTTTTTGGAGTTTAAGAGAGGTGATTGGTAGGCAGTCTTATCTAATTGTCATTTTTTTTTTTTTTTGTTTAATCCATTTTCTCTTTTCTTCGTATCAATGTTGACAACAAAGTAAACAAGGTTCTATTTATTTTCATTGCATTATCCAAATGATGGCTTTTGATATGTTTTAATGTCCTAGTAGAGATTGGGTAATTATTCAAGAAGTTAAGAGAAGCTTAAATTGAAGCTATGGGATTCTTTTCTAATATATTGATTCTAACTTGAATTCCTAATGTTCTAGAGAAGGGATACATAGAAAGTTTTCTATCAAATATCCTCACAATTCTCCAATTTATTTTGCCTTTTTTGTTCCCATTAATTCTTGAAAATTTTAAAATCTATTGGTGATCATGCATGTAAAAGTGCGTGCGAGAACTGACTGCAAGTGGACAGGTTTAGTTCTATTTTTTTTATCTTGCAAAAGAAATAATGTCATCCTTGTTTCGAACTTGAAACAAGCTTCTGACCTGATTCATGGGTACCTGTTTTAAACATTCTACAATAGGACGAAGTGGTACCTCACTTGGAGCCTGGGATGGTTCCATCAACTGTCGATCCAGACGCAGCTGAAAATGCAGAAAGAGGGCAAAAGGTACCGAAAAGGCCTGTTCGTATTAGTGCTTGGAAGCTAGCGAGGTTAGATTCTAATGAAGCCATGAGAGCGGCAGCCAAGGCTAGGGCATCATCCTCTGTTCTGCGACCAGTTGATAACCGCCGTTTACAGGATCCTGAATTAAGCTCCAGTGGCAACATGAGCATCAGAAGTAGCGTGAGCACTGACACGGGGGCAAATAAAGAGATAAAGAATGATTTACGATTATCTCCCCTGAGAACCTCTTTTGCTCCAAGCCAAGGTAGCCGGGATGAGTATGAAACTGGGACTCAAAGCGTGAGCAGCTTCAGCAGTCCCAGCCATGTTCATGAAGCTGTCACACTCAGCCCTCTACCGCAAGGTCATGGTCTGGGTCGTTTTAGTGCAGCTACCTCTGTCCCTAGTTTTGTTCATGATCGTCCATTAACTTCTAAGGCAACTTTTCCAAATGTCAAGACCTCTACATCGCATCCTTCAGCGTTTGATGAAAAGATCATGCAGAAGGGAAGTACTGATCCTTTAATGTTTACAGCTCCAGCTACTTCTCTTCTCAGAGACGTTAAAAGGACATCTGTTGTTTGGGACCAAGAAGCTGGGAGATATGTATCAGTTCCTGTATCAGCTTCAGAAGCTAGAAACCGATCATCCATGCAAATTGGATTGCCAAGTTCTACTGCTGAAACTAGCAGTCATGGCAGAAGGCCAGTTATTCCGCCACATGAGCCTTCATCTTCTGCAGCAAAGGCTCCAGTTCCACAAGCAGAGAAGCTGCTCTACACAGGAGACTCAATTTTCTTTGGTGGTCCACTCTTGAGTGTTCCGGTAAGGGATAGTTTGAAGAATGATCGAGGTTTGGGTTCTAGAGAGAGCCAAGAGAGAGTGGCCTTTAATTTGTCACGGGAGTCTAGATTCAAAAGAGACTCAACATCAAATCAGCTTCCTGTGTTTGTCCCAACAAGTTTCGAGCATAAAACCCAATCTGGCCCTGGTTTTAAGTAGCTTCAAGCTTATCATTGGATTTCTAACAAAACGAATGCACAATTTTCCTCCAATTTGGTTATTGATTGGCCAATGGAAGCTGGGAAACCTTTGACAGGAGCTGCTCTGAGACCCCTGAAGCCTTATGTTTCGAAACTGTTGCAACCACGATTGTATCAGGATGTTCGAGCGATTAATTGGCTGAATTTCTGAATTTGCACTCCGGCTTTTAGTGAAGCTTGTTTGATTTTACACATCGGCATTAGGTGAAGTTTGTAAATGAGAGGGCAATTCATAGAAATATCACTCTCACGCTCACTAAACAACGTTTCCAAACAATATCACTTCAGTCCTTTCTAACTCTACAACTGAGCTTCATTGATAGGATTTAGAAAATTTGTTGAAATTTTCTATTCCACTTTTTATGTTAATCTTGTTGATATGATTATTTTTCAATTTGCTCGGTTTACAGCTCTCAATTTTGATTAATATGTGATGTTTTTGAATGGCTTGAACATGGTTGAATCCTGCAGATAGAAATATGAGGTACATGGCTGAAGAAGATTGTTCAAATAGTACATTAAACTTTTCCAATGAATCTTTCTGTTTAAGAGTTAGTAAGAGCATGTCAAATACAATTATTATGAATAGGTTTGTGAGATAATCCAAAGTGGTGGCGGATCGAAGTGTGGAGGTCACTAATTTCAATCTCCCCTTTCTTTCTTTCCTCTTAGGGGGCATCTGGTTTGCATGTGACATTACTTTCTTGGAATCTTTGATTTATGGAATCTCATTACAACAATATAAAATTACAATGTTTGCTTCATTAGTTACATTCTCATAACATTCCAATAATGTAATTTCGAGCAAAAATTTCCAAGAATGTAATTTCTAGCAAAAATGTCTAGAAAAGAAAACCGGAGTTGACGAAAAGACCCACAAACACTTTGACAGGCCATCCAGTTTGATTGCAAGTTTATTTTAATTTTTTATTATTATTCTTATTATTATTATTAAGTGCAAGATCCCTCGCATAGGCCTAACAGTCTAACAGTCGTTAGGCTGATTTATAATTGTGAAAATAATACTACTGTTCCTTGTGTGTGTTCAATTGTTTTGTTTGAAATGTTCCAAAAACTTTGCTAGCAGGAATTGTACGTTCTAAGCTATATAGCCTAATACGGCACAAGCCTTCAAATTATCAGAGAAAGATAAACAAGAATAAAAAAGAAGGCAATCTAGTTACGTTATGCTCAACCAAAAACAAAAGTTTCACGTTATGCTCAACCAAAAACAAAAGTTTCACGTTACAAAATATGAGGACAATGACCTAAGTTTTCTTTAAAAAAAAAGAAAAGAAAAGAAAATTATGTCAAATCAAATTAAGGATGTTTTTAATAATAAAAAATTAAGGATGAGTTGTTGGTCTTCCATGCATCTTGCTATATTCACAGCTCCCAACAAAGTTTTATATAATTCCCCTGCTGCATTTCAATACTAATAAAAACTAAGAATTTTAGTGGTGACTGGTGAGAGATGACTAGATGAAGGCCGAAAGTAATTTATTTATAAATTAATTAATCCTTGCTTTGTTGACAGTGATAGCCCCAGATCCAGTGTGATATCCCAACTGGAGTGCAACTAGCTTTAAATAATAAAATATTTTGCTTCTCATCATTAGCCCATGACTAAGATTTTTAATTGGCCCTTGCGTTTTGCATTTGATATGATGCTTCCCAAAGATACAACATATCAATAATCCCTTTTACCAACCAAAAGAAATATATATGTATCAATAATCCCACATTAACCGGGTTGATTTTCCTTTTTTTTTTTTTTTTTTAATTGATAGTTTAAATAATAGGGCAGGGATACAAAACTCATTAAGGAGAATAGTCATTGTCATTTAATTATAAGGCTTTTTGGCAAGTGGTAGAAGAAGGAGATTCAAATCTGTGCGGCCATGCATAGAGAAATTTTGTATCAATAGAGGTTTTTTGGTTGAATTTATATAATTGCCTTTTTAGAATAATAGAGAAATAAGGAGAATAGTCATTGTCATTGAATTATAAGACTTTTTGGCAAGTGGTAGAAGGAGATTCAAATCCGTGCCGCCGTGCATAGAGAAATTTTGTATCGCTAGAGTTTTTTTTGGTTGAATTTATGTAATTGCCTTTCTAGAATAATACTTATCCAAAAAATTTTTTAGTGAAAAGTTTTTGATTAAATCTCCATTTCTCAAAAAGTCTTTTATTTATTTATTTATATATAAATTTTGGGTTAAATCCTCAATTCTCAGCAAAACCATATAAAATTTCAGTTGAAATTATGTAGTCACAGCAAATTCTTTTTATAGAAGAAGAGATTTTTTTTAATTACAAAAATCCCATCTTTTCTTTTTCTTGCCTCAATTTGGAAAAAAAAAAAATCAATTTCTACTTTTTTTAATAAAAAATTTCCAGTATTTATTTTTATTGAATTTTTTAATTTAAGAATTTTAAAATAACAAAATGACATTGTTTTTGGGACACTTAATGACAAGCCACTTAAGAGACTAAAAAAGAAAAGAAAAATGACAACCCACTTAAGAGACTGAATGGAATGACTACATTGAATGAAGATCAAAATTATAGGACTAAAGTCAAAGATTGGACGCTGCTAAACTGGATTGAATTTTGGGGAAGTAATTTTTAATTTAGCCTTAAATTTTTTTTTTTTTTGATGTGTAATTTAGCCTTAATTGAAATTGAATAATAAAGATGAGACTAGTGTTAGTATACAAGTCTTGCACTAAGAGAATAATTTTTATTTTGTGCAGACAAGTGCAATGTCATGTCAAGCAATTTACAGATAAAGTTGTTAGATGCATCAGCATGTTAATAGCATGTGGTCTAATAATAGTATGAGAGCATGCTTGCCTTTCGTTTTAGGGTTGGAAATTCTTTTTTTTTTTTTTTTTTGAGAAACAGGGTTGGAAATTCTTGTTAATCTATGTAGAATACAAACTAGATGGGGGTGGAGTGTTTGCATCCTAATTTAATTAATAGACTACACCTGAGGAACCTAAGTTTGATTAGAGAAAATTAAATATTAAATTACTAATTGTCCCAAAAGTTTAAATTATTAGAATATGGTAAATTTAATCATTTAACCACACAATTTTAACACTTCCCTTCACATATGGGCCAAAACTACATTTTAATAGGTGAGACCCAACACGTGGGAATTTAAATAGAGGAGATAGGGATTGAATTTAGGATCTTCTACTCTGATACCATGATAAATTACTAATTTTCTGAAAAGTTTAAGTTATTGAAATATGGTAAATTTAATCATTTAACCACACAATTCTAACATTAAATTCAATATAATAATGTGTTTGAATTTGATTGGACAACCTATTCTAATAGACTACAAACCTAAGCAACCTAAGGTTTACCCAACACTAAATCTACACAATACTCACTTCCTACGTACCCAAAACTTGTTGATAGTTGTTAGGATTTAGGAATCTTGGGTTGTGTTAGCAGACACATGATCAAAACATGTCTTGTTATATAGCTCTTTAGAGCCTATAAGTTTTTCATAGGTTTCATAGGTACTCAAATTTCAGCAAATTAGAGAGCGTTTGGATTCGGCTGAAAAAAACTGCGTTTGCGTTTTGTCTGTTTTTTTTTTTTTTTTTTTTTTTTTCACGCGTTTTGGAGCGTTTTGGGTGTTGCGGCTACTGTTCATGCACTGTTCAATAACAGTAGCCGCAAACTTTGACTTTTCAAATTTTTTTGGACCAATCACAGCACATCGTGTACTGTTCACGGACCCACAAATTTCACTTTTCAGCAACTTTTTCATTAAAAATGGGTCCCACGATACTATTCACACATTTAAAAATTATTTCGCTACAGTGTTTTTCAGTTTTCAATTTCAGTTTTCAGTTTTTAGCTGTATCCAAACGGACCCTAAGTGTGCAAGTCAAGAAATTTTGATTTGAAGTACATTTTTCTTCTCCTCTTTGTAGGAACTCTCTCTCTCACCTTGTGTGAGCCTTTCCTTTCCATAGTGACTAGCAATGGAACACTTACAACCACAATCATGGACTCTGACTTTATTGAGAAGTTACAATAGATTAAGCTTACGGAGGAAGATGGTGAAAAACTAAAGGTTTAGGCAACTCAGCGAGAGAAAACCCTGGAAGAATATTCCCTTAGCCTACTGGGGCAGTTCCTCATTTCCCGACCTTACAACCAGCAAGCAGCTAAGGCTCTCTTAAGGTTTGCATGGAAGCTTGGTAATGATTTACGGATTATTGATGTCAGCGACGGACTTTTCCAATTCAAGTTCACTTACTTTTTCAGATGTACCAATTTGGACTCAAGTGTGGGGACTACCTTTTGATTTGATTAATGAAGAAGCAGGGTTGGATAGCAAAAGAGGATTGGGACAGGAAGTGGAGGTTGATAAAAAAACGTTCTTGTTGAATCAAGCTAGATTCATTAGAGTAAGAGTAGCAATACCCCTTGACAAACCCATTCAATGAGGAGGATGTGTATCAAACTCGGAAGGCGACCAGGTACGGATCAGTTTCAAATATGAGAGATTAGTTGGTCTCTGTTTCCAGTGTGGTATCTTCGGCCATGATGTAAGAGAATGCCAGAAACCAAAAGATCCAGACCAGACAGCCACACGCTATGGGGATTGGTTGAAAGCAGGATATCGACGGAAGGATGATGGCAGGAACAAAGAGTCGAATACACTGGAAAGAGATACTATGTCGAAAGCAAGGCCGAAACAAGATCTCAATGCAGTAACGCCAAACGACGGATTTGGAGAAAATCACGGAATTAATGACAACAATGATGGGACAGTTTCAAAAGTAGTGTTGAATCAGGGAACTAAAGATACTGGAATTAACGGAGCAGATTCTATGGAACAAGTATATGATCACAAGGACACTCCACGTACCAAAACAACTTGTACGAATGGGATTGAGGACACGAGCATGGAAGTAACGTATAATGAATTATACAACTCCACTAATCAAGCCACAAACATATATAGTGTTCAAGTTGAATATGTAGGGCCCACTCAGACTCCACAAAACACTGAACCACTCAACCAGAGCACACTTGCATGTGAGGAAACGACCTTATTAAAACAAAGGGGCCACGCCAGATTGGAAAAATAGCCACATGGAAATTTTTTTACGTAAAAGTGACTCTCTCAAGCCTAACAGTTCACAAAGCCCTACCAAGATTGGCTTAAAGCAAGGACAACCTGAGGATAAAACATAAAAACTGGACAGAAAGAAGAACAAAACCGTGGATGGTGTTCAAGAAAAAATGATTCAAACGGTTGAGGCTGAGGTCCAGCCCCGTCGAGCCCAATGATCATCTTAAGCTAGAATTGCTAGAGGCTTTGGAACCAACGTGCAGTAGAAGTCCTCTCTCAGTTGGTGAGAGAAAAAGCTCCCAAAGTTTTGTTTCTTATGGAGACAAAGCAATCCATAGACAAGATGCGACAGATTCAGGAAGGATTACCATACCGTTGTATGTTGGCCGTTACAAGTATTTGAAGAAGCGGTGGACTCACAATGTTGTGGATGGAGGAGGTAGACCTACACATCCAAACTTTCACACTAAACCATATTGATGCTCTCATACTCAATGACCCCAATACCCCATGGAGACTGATTGGATTTTATGGTTGGCCGGAGGAGCAGAGAAAGAACGAGTCTTGGCAATTGTTGCGGCACCTTCACTCTTGACACTCAATTCTAACATCCGAAGAGAAACAAAGGGGACTACAAAAACCCTTGAATCTTATGCAGGCATTTCGAGCCTCCTTACTACACGGTGGTTTGGTGGACTTGGGTTTTCGAGGGAATATATTTACGTGGAACAATGGAAGACATGGGGAGGTCTTTGTGTAGGAACGACTTGTCAGAGCGTGTGCCACAACTGAATGGAGAGAAATGTTCCCATACTGCCAAGTAACAAACATCTAAGCCTCACACTCGGATCATGTCTCGATCCTCATTACTACACAAAATACAACACATCAAGAAAGGAGAAAAAAAATCTTACGCAGGTTTAAAGAGAAGTGGGCTTCCCATTTGAGTTGTGAGACTATTATACAAGAGGCTTGGTCAACCGAGGTGGGACGTGGTAGTCCAATGGCAGTGTTGTTTGAAAGGATTAAAAAAAATGTAGTTTTGCCTTAGTGGAGTGGAGCCGTGTAGCCTTTGGAAGCTCAAAAACTTTATTGAAGGAGAAACAACATAGCCTGGAGGAGTTGTGCTCTCTGAATAATGCCGAGTTCTTGGATGAAATTAAAGAAGTAAAGGCTGGCATCAACAACATACTACATTAGGATGAAATTTTTTGGTGACAGCGATCTCACTCTAAATGGTTACTTGCAGGAGACAAAAATACCAAGTTCTTCAATTAAAGGGCTAGCCAATGTTGATGCAAAAATCACATCTCAGGGATGTTTGATAATGAGGGTGTGTGGGGGCACCACTGAGGAGAGTATTGCCCATTTAGTTGAATCCTATTTTCAACACCTATTCACTTCAGCAAACCTAGTCAATGCAAATGTGGTGCTGGACTCAGTGGACAAATTAGTCACTCCCAGAATGAATGACATCCTACTCCAAAGGTACACGTCAAAGGAGGTCAGACTCGCATTATTTCAAATGCACCATCCAAATTACTAGGAGCCGATGGTATGTCTCCTTTTTTCTTCCAAAAATTTTGCCACATAGTAGGGATTGATGTTACAGTAGCTATTTTATCAATCTTGAATTCCAGCCACATGTTGAAAAAAATGAATTACACTCATATTGTATTAATCCTAAAGAAAAATGACCCAAAGCACATGGTTGACTATAGACCCATTAGTTTGGGTAATGTTGTTTCTTGCATTTTATCTAGGGTTATTGCTAACCACCTAAAAATCATTTTGCCTATTGTCATTTCTGATGCTCAAAGTGAATTTATTCTAGACCACTTAATTACTGATAACATTACTATAGCATATGAGATGCTCCAGAGGATGTGTAACAAAAGGAAAGGAAAGGTGAGGCAAATGGCAATCAAACTGGATATTAGCAAAGCATATGATTGGGTGGAATGGTCATTCTTGAAAAAAATGATGGAGAAACTAGGCTTTGATCCAAGATGGGTCCGGTTGGCTATGGAGACAGTTACTACAACTTCCTACTCGGTGCTTATTAATGGGGATCCAAAGGGCTTCATTAATCCTTCACAAGGGATAAGGCAAAGGGACCCTCTATCTCCATACCTTTTTATATTGTATGCAGAAGGCTTATCTGCCCTTTTGAGAACAGCTGAGAAGACAAGGGTGATTAAGGGGATCAAGTCTAGCCAACATGGGGTGAGTGTCTCTCATTTGCTATTTGCTAATGATAGCCTCTTATTCTACTGTGCAACAGTAGGTGAATGCTAGAGATTGTTACACCTTTTGGGATAGTATGAAGATGCCTTGGGCCAAGCCATCAATAGACATTAAACCTCATTATTTTTTAGCAAGAAAACGAGACCAGAGATTAGAAAAACAAGACAACAGTTGCTAGGTGCGAGGGTGATGACAGATTGTGGTAGGTACCTCAGGTTGCCTATGGCTAATGGCAAGTCAAAGGTTAACACCTTCAAAGACCTGCAGGAAAAGATTACCAAGAGAGTAAGGGGGTGGAAGGAAAAATTCATCTCAAAGGCGGGGCGTGAGATACTTATCCAAACAGTGGCACAAGTAATCCTCACATACTCAATGAGTCTCTTCAAGTTGCCAAACTCCATATGTGATAATATAAACTCCCTCCTAACCAAATATTGGTGGGATCAAAAGCAAGACGAACGTAAGATCCTTTGGATTAATTGGGAAGAAACTATGTACGACAAAAAATGAGGGAGGAATGGGGTTCTGCGATCTTCACGCGTTTAACTTAGCAATGCTAGCTAAGCAAGCATGGTGGTTAGTATAGGATAATCGGTCTCTGTTCTACGGGGTGTACAAGGCGCGTTACTTCCCAAAATGCTCTTTCATGGTGTTGACACCCAATTTTGCAACCCACATTTAACCTCACATGGAGGGTAAAAGGGTAATTTCACCTTGGAAATATGCATCTTGATTCTGGTCATTAAATCTTTACTCTCATTTCACCAAAATAATCTTGATGTTGTAACGATTAAATTGACTGGTTATAAGCCAGAATCGGACCATCGGATTCAAAGTTATCATCAAATCAAGTTTTAATGGCTGAGATGCACCATCACAAATTGAGTCTGACTATATGTGATTATGAACAATTGATTTCAATTGGTTATAAGTATAATCAATTTGAGATCAATGATGTGTCATAATTTGATTGGTTAGGACTACATTTTATGGTAGGGTTGTACACACCTAATTAACTAGATAGTTAAATATTAATTATTCTATGAGTAATTTGTGCAATTATATTTTAATTAGAGTAAATTTGGAACCAATTAAGTCTGAAATGGGAGTGATTGGAGCCATTTAATGTTAATTAGGAGCTAATTTAGGACCTATTAATGTTAATTGTGTTGAAACCATTTTCTAACAAATGACCTCTGCTCACCATTTCATCCATATCTCTCAGAATATTTTGAATCTGTGAATGAGATTAATTTTCCCAGAAACTAGACATCTAGGGCTTCAATTTGAGCACAAGAATGAGACAATTCCGATCAGAATTGAGTTAGATATGATTTTTCGAAATTAACTATACAGGTTGTTACAACAACTACAGGAAAACCGAATTTTGCCTTACTCCTCACTCCCATCAATCTTTCCATTTAATGCACCAGATTTTCCCAAAGGCTAAAATGAGGTCTAGGTTTATGATTCTTTGTCAACCCTCATTAAATGGTCTTCCATTTATATTTCCTCAGCCACTACTATATAAACCCCATTCTCCTTCATTCCAAGATACAAAAAAATCCCCCTCTCTTCTCTTCTCTTGAGTTCTAGTAAAGTTGAGTAATCTTGTCATATCTTGGTCTTCCTGAGACTCAAGGTATTGAGTGAGACTCACTCTCCCTCTCTTAGCTCTTCTTTTCCTCCATCCTTAGGACTTCCATCAAGAATCTCCTCTTCCATTATATGGATCTTGCATGAAGGTATAATCCATTTCCCTAACTGTTTGTTTATATTGCCATGATAAGAATTTAAGATTAAAGCATGATAATTCCCTTGAATATGTTTGAATGTTCTTATGTGTTCTTCACATGTTCTTAATTGTTCATCACATGTTCATGCATATCACTAGATTTAATCTTAAATCCACATCAAAAATATGAAAATCATGTTTGTTTAATAATTCTTTCAAATCCTTGAATCTAGGTTATCACCATCCACACACATTCACTAGAATTTATTTTTCAATCCAAATGCAATACTTAATAAATTGAATTAGGGTTTATCACATGCACACACATTAAATTCAACATGTAAATTGATTGACATATTGGATGATATGATATGAATGTTGGCCACCATAGTCTAGAAGACTGGTTTCACCGGGCAAGGTGGGTGCCTAACACCTTCCCACCTTGTAACATAGTCTCCAAGCTTAGATCAAGGGTTAGTAGATCAAATACTTATCCATGTAATTTTCGATTTTGAGATTGTAACTAGGAAACAAAGTCATGTACTTTATTTTAGATTGTAAAGCCATGTAATTTTCCTATGATCAATATAAATTCAATTTCAAATTAATAAAATGAGGAATTTTTCAATTATGGTTTTCTTATTTTTCCAATAATTAAATAAGTGGCGACTCCATTGTAAAATCCTTAATCTAAAGGGAAAAATATAACTAGTCAAACCTCCATTTTGAGAGGCAATAACACGACTCCACCCATTCACATGAGTTTGGCCCAATATCCTATAAAAACGGGCCGGGGGCGCGATCTCTCACACATAGAGGCTGAACTAGTCAACAATCCATCCTTTATTTGGCATAGTCTCCTGGAAGCAAGGAAAATCATCAAAGAAGGTGCACGGTGGAAGGTTGTGTAGGGAATTAACCCGAATTCCCAACCTGTGAGGAAAAAAAAAACACACGCTAAAGAAAACAATCACACATACAAGACAATATTTACGTGATTCGGCAATTTGCCTACGTCCACGGAGTTGCAGGGATTTCACTCCGCTCTATGGACTAAGCCTCAGTAAATCTCCCATTAAAAACCACGTAACATTATTCGGGTTGGGTTAGGTCGTCAACCGGATCAAATACAATTAGGCTCCACAAAGTCCAACAAATCTCCCACTTGGAGACTAGTTCAATCACCAACATCAAACCGCAATCCTCCAAAAACAATCCCTCATCCCTGCAACTTATCCTCCTATCCTTAAGTTAGAACACCAACTGAAACTGCACACAACTTCAGCTTCTCAATAGTGACACCCTTAGTCAACATGTCTGCTGGGTTCTTAGATCCATAAATCTTCTCAAGTATTACCAGTTTATTTTCAACAAGGTAATTGATAAAGTGGTATTTTGTCTGTATATGCTTCGACTTTGAATGAAAAGTCGAATTTTTGATAAGAAAGATTGCACTCTGACTGTCACTGTGTAGAATACCAATCTCCTGCTTCTTACCCAATTCATCTAAGAAACCATGTAGCCAAATCATCTCCTTTCCAATTTCAGTTTCTGCAACATATTCAACTTTTATAGTAGACAAAGTGACAATCTTTTGTAGATTTGAAGCCCATGATATAGCTGTACCACCCAGAGTAAAAACAAACCCAGTAGTACTCTTTCTACTATCAATATCACTAGCAAAATCAGCATCTACATAACCCTACAGTTTCAAATTTGCACCTATGAAGCAAAGACATGTATCTGATGAATCCTTAGATATCTCAGAATCCACTTGACTGCCTCCCAGTGCTGCTTTCCAGGCCTACTCATGAATCTGCTCACAACTCCCACTGCATGTGCAATGTCTGGCCTTGTACACACCGTAGCATACATCAAGCTGCCAATAGCTGAGGCATAGGGCACCTTGTTCATATGGTCCTTTTCTTCTTCTGTCTTCAGTGACTGTTTTTTGCTTAGTTTGAAGTGACTACCCAAAGGTGTGCTCATTGGTTTAGCTTCATTCATGTTGAATCTACTGAGAACTTTCTTCTCATACTCTGACTGTGAAAGCTTCAGTGTACCATTAGCATTCTCTTTAATGATTCTTATACTAAGTATTTGTTTTGCAACTCCCAAATCCTTCATTGCAAACTGTTTGGACAATTGGTTCTTCAGATTATTAATCTCCTCAATGCTAAACCCTGTAATAAGCATATCATTCATATACAATAGTAATATGATGAAATAATTGTCAAAAGACTTAACATAGCAACAGTAATTAGTTTCACATCTCTTGAGCCCAATTCTATGCATAAAATTGTTAAATTTCTTGTACCACTGTCTAAGAGTTTGTTTTAGGCCATACAAGCTCTTTCTTAGTTTGCAAACTAGATTCTTTTGTCCCTGAACAATGAACCCTTCTGGCTGAATCATGTAAAGGTCTTCCTCCAAGTCACCATGAAGGAATGCCATCTTTACATCTAACGGCTCAAGATGTAAATTTTCTGTAGCCACCATTCTCAGTATTAGTCTAATTGTTGACATCTTCACAACTGGAGAAAATATCTCTGTGTAGTCAATGCCTTCCTTCTGCTAGAACCCTTTAACAACTAATCTGGCCTTGTAACATTTGCTACTATCATGCTCATTCTTTATTCTGTATACCCACTTGTTGTGCAAAACCTTTTTTCCTACTAGCAATTCAATCAGTTCCCATGTCTAATTCCCCAACAAGGAATTCATTTCATCCTTCATGGCTAACTTCCACTTGCTTAAATTCTCATCTTGCAAGACTTCATCATAACATTTTAACTCACCACCATCAGTCAACAGGAGATAATTTGAAACAGGTGAATAACGCTGTGGAAGTCTAATGTTCCTAGAAGATCTGCGAACTTCAGCTACAGGTGTACTTAGATCTACCTGTGAATTTACATTCTCCTTATCTTTTTCACCTCTTTTCTGGACAGTACTTTCAATTCATCTAAGTTGACAAACTCAGATTTCTTTTGATCTATATTTGTAACATCTGACACTACAATTGACTTGTCCTTATACATAACTTGTTCATTAAATATCACATTTCTACTTCTGATGATTTTTCTGTTTTGTTCATCTCAAAACTTATAGCCAAATTTCTCATCACCATAGTCAATGAAAAAACATATTTTTGACTTTGCATCAAGTTTACTACGAGTATCAGAATCAATATGAACATAAGAAATACAACAAAAAATTTTTAAATGTGAAAACTTTACCTCTTTACTACTCCAAACCGGAGGTCTGAACTCCATGTGAACTGATGGTCCTCGGTTTATCAGGTAAGCTGCAGTGCTAACAACATTAGCCCAGAAAGTTTTTGGTAGTCCAACATGCAATCTCATACTCTTAGCACACTCATTGAGAGTTCTGTTCATGCGCTCAGTCACACCATTCTGTTGTGGTGTCCCATGAATGGTCTTCTCCATCCTAATTCCCCGTGCAGCACAATACTCACTGAACCCTTCATCTATGTACTCTCCTCCATTATCTGACCTCAAATATTTTACTTTCAAAATTGTTTCTATCTTAACCATGGCCTTCCATTTCTTAAAAGTTTCAAATACATTAGATTTATTTTTCAAAAAATAAATCCATACCTTTCTGATTGAGTCATCAATAAAAGTGATGTAGTACCTTGAACCTCTAAGGGATGCAACCGGAGAAGGCCCCCACAAATCAGTGTGTACTAACTCCAATTTTTCAGCTTTCAGTGTCCTACTAGTTTTCAAGAAGCTCACCTTTTTCTGCTTTCCTAAGATGCAGCTTTCACACATGTCAAAATCAATGGACTTCAATTCTGATAGTTTTCCTTTTGACAGCAGCATCTTCATCCCTTTCTCACTCATGTAACCAAGTCTGCGGTGCTATAGGCTTGTATCAGTACTTGCATCAGCAACTACAATAGTGTCTCTTGGACTTGAGGTCATATATAGAGTACCGGTCTTCTTTTCACGAGCCAATACCTTAACTCCCTTTGTAACCTTCCAAGTACCACCAACAAATAGTATTGCATATCCTTCATCATCAAGTTGTCCAATAAAAATCAGATTCCTGCTTCGGTTAGGAATATGTCAAACCTTCTCCAGTAACCAAACAGATTCATTAGGCAACAATATCCGAATGTCTCCTATACTCACAATATCCAAGGCTGAACCATCAGCTAAATATACCTTACCAAAATTACCTGCAACATAATTCTGTATGATTTCTCGGTGTGGAGTGGTATGAAATAAAGCTCTTGAATCCAAAACCCAATCATCAAGTGGACTGTCTACTGCAAAAAGTAATGCATCTTGCACCTCTTCTATTACAACATTAGCAACATCATCTTCATTCTTCTTTTTAGGACTTTTGCATTGCCTCTTAAAGTGACTTGTTTTCCCATAGTTCCTACATTGTACTTGTTGGCCTGATCTAGATTTGCTTCTGTTTTGATTAAAATTTTTGGATTTTAATTTGCTCCGGTTTGAATTTCTGTCATTACCTCTGCCTCTTGTCTTAAGGTTTAAGGCAAAACCAGATCCTGAGGTTTCGCCTGCATCTCTTCTGCGAATCTCCTCAACCAGAATTGAATCTCGTATATTATTGCACTTGAGCTTTTCCTTTCATGTAGAATTGCTTACTGCCATCCTTATTGCCTCCCAACTGTTTGGCAAAGAAGTCAAGACGATTAGAGCACGAATCTCATCATCAAAATCAATTTTTACAGACAACAATTAATTTGTGATAGTGTTAAATTCGTTTAGATGTTGTGCTACTGATGCATTCTCTGCCATCTTTAAATTGAACAATTTCTTCATTAGATGCACCTTGTTGTTTGCTGACGGCTTTTCATACATACCAGACAAAGCCTTCATCAGATCTGCTGTGATCTTCTCATTTACAACATTGTGTGTAACAGACCTAGACAGAGTTAACCTAATAATTCCTAGAACTTGTTTGTCAAGAAGTGCCCATTCCTCAACCTTCATAGTCTCAGGTTTTATCCCCAAAAGAGGCAAAAGCAATTTCCTCCCATAGAGATAATCTTCAATCTGCATCCTCCAATACACGAAGTCTGTGCCATCAAACTTTTCTATTCCAGACGCCTTTCCTACTTCCTCTGCCATTGCTCCCACTCAAACCTAACCCTAGGCTCTGATACCAGTTGTAAGGAATTAACCTGAATTCCCAACCTGTGAGAAACAAAAAAAATAGAGAAAAACACATGCCAAAGAAAACAATTACACGCACAAGAAAATATTTACGTGGTTCGGCAATTTGCCTATGTCCACGGAGTTGCAGGGATTTCACTATTATCAAGGAAAAATACAAAGTGTGGCTACAGTTTTTTTTCTCTCTTTCAAAAACACGACAACAACACAAACCCTAATCACAATATTGCATTTTATACACAAAACGAGCCAAAAATTCTTTTTTCCCGAGGGCGTTACCCTCGAACCCCCAAAAGGTTAGTCCATAAGTGTTACGACTTGGGCCTATTGGCCCAAGTCTCCACTCCATAGACTAATCCTCAATAAATCTCCCATTAAAAACCATGCAACATTATTTGGGTTGTCAATCGGATCAAACAATACTAGGCTCCACAAAGCCCAACAAGTTGGAAATGGCAGAAGCATTAGAGTCTTCACGCATGACTAGTTATCCCACTCTCCCGTGCCTTTGAATGAAGCCTCACTAAACATGTGAGTTTGTGACCTTATTGACCAAGACACTAGACAATGGGACAGGGGAAAAATCTACTCCACCTTTGCTCATCAAACCCAAACTGAGATCTTGGTAGTGCCACTTAATAACATAAAACTCAGAGGACTCTTTGATTTGGAAGGAAAACAAGGCACAACGATTCACAGTCAGAATAGCCTATGAAGTTGCGTTGCGCCTAAAGGACCAACCAAGGGCTGAACACTCAGCAGCTTGGATACATGGGGCTACGTGGAAGGAGCTTTGGACCTTCAAGGTGCGCCGAAAGTCTGAAATTTCATGTGGAAAGCTTGCTCAAATTGCCTACCTACTCAAGATAATCTACACCGGAGACGCGTGAAAGTGGAACCAACATGTGAGTTGTGCAGACAACAACCTGAGACGATCAGTCACCTGCTGTGGACATGCCCGTTTGCAAGAAATGTCTGGGCTTTGTTCAAGGGAAGAACACAAAAATGCAGTAATGAAGCTTGTGATTTTTTTCCTCTTCTTCAAGCAAATGCAATCAAAGTTGAGCAAAGTGGAACTTGAGAGGTGGGTGGTCACAGCTTGGGCTATTCGGAATGCACGAAATAAATAATATTTTAAGAAGACCCAATACCACTTGAAGCAGATATTGGATAGCGTTGGAGGTCTTTTTGAGGAGTACCAACGATTGGCAGATACCCAACGTGTAGCATAATCTAATGTACCTATTGTTGGCCCAAAGTGTAGCCATAATGTAACTACTGTTTTAAGTTTTTCTACTGAGGACCGATATTGGCTTTTGGCTGGTCCCCTCATGTTCTAGATATTTCTTGGACTATTGTATATGTTTTTTTTATCTGATCAATACAATTTCTATCATCTCTCTCAAAAAAAAAAAAAAAGGGAATTTTGATTCATTCTCAACCGATTGAATCTAAATCTCGATTGATCAAATTGTGTTTTCACTAAACTGCATTTCAGCTTGTTAGCCCATCAAGTGTTTAGGATTTCATTTCTACTTGACCTAATATAAAAGTAAACACTAATATACATCCAAAAAGATTTTTAAAGTTGCTCTCATATAAATTTAAGGGTTATGTATCTTTTGCTCTTAAAAGCCTCCACTAATACATGTTCAAGAAGATTTTTAGAGTTGCTCTCATATAGATTTAAGGGTTTCCAGACTTCCAAGATTCAAATTCACCCTCCTCCAATTTATTTATTTTTATTGAATTTTTTAATTTAAGAATTTCAAAATAAAAAAATGACATTGTTTTTGGGACACTTAACGACAACCCACTTAAGAGACTGAATGGAATGACTAAATTGAATGAAGGTCCAAATTATAGGACTAAAATCAATAGATTGGATGCTACTAAATTGGATTAAGTTTTGAGAAAAGTTAAAAGGAAGTAATTTATAATTTAGCCTTAATTGAAATTGAACAGTAAAGATGAGATGAGACTAGTGTTAGTATACAAGCCTTGCTCTAAGAGAATAATTTTTATTTTGTGCAGACAAGAAGAATGTAATGTCATGTTAAGCAATTTACAGATAAAGATGTTGGATGCATCAACATGTTAATATCATGTGGTCTTATAATAGTATGAGAGTATGCTTGCCTTTCGTTTTAGGGTTGGAAATTTTTTAATCTATGTAGAATACAAACTAGATGGGGGTGGAGTGTTTGCATCCTAATTTAATTAATAGACTACACCTGAGGAACATAAGTTTGATTAGGGACAATTAAATTCAATATAATAATATGTTTAAATTTGATTGGACAATCTAATCTAATAGACTATAAAGTACAAACCTAAGCAACCTAAGGTTTTCCCAACACTAAATCTACACGGTACTCACTTCCTATGTACCCAGAACTCGTTGATAGTTGTTAGCATTTAGGAATCTTAGGTTGTGTTGGCAGACGCATGATCAAAACATGTCTTGTTATATAGCTCTTTAGAGTCTATAAGTTTGTCACAGGTGCTCAAACAAATCAGTGTGCAAGTGAAGAAATTTTGTCACAGGTTCTCATCACTCATCACTTTAAAATACCACACCCGTTTAGCACCATCACTCACTTGCATTACTCAATATTTTTCACACTGTTTATGGGTTCCATACCTGTCACTCGATGCAGCGTTTTTTTTTTTTTTCCCAGTACCCAAAAACCTGAACCAGAAAGGAAAAAAAGAAAGAAAAAGAAACCCAGATCACCGAACCAGTGAAAGAAGAAGAAGAAGAAGAAAAACCAAAAACCCGAACCCAGTGAAAGAAGAAAGGAAAAAAGAAAAAGAAAAAAAAAGAAACCCAGATCACCGAACCAGTGAAAGAAGAAGAAGAAGAAAAACAAAAAACCGAACCCAATGAAAGAAGAAAGGGAAAAAGAAAAAAAAAAAAGAAACCCAGATCACCCGAACCTAGTGAAAAAAAAAAAAAAAAAAAGAAAGAAGAAGAAGAAGAAGAACACCCGAGACCGAACCCAGGAGAAGAAAGGAAAAAAAGGAAAAAAGAAAAAAGGAAGACACCTGAGACCAAACCCAGGAGAAGAAAAGGAAAAAAAAAAGGGTAGATTGGTCAAAAGGTGCGGCTGAGTTATGACTAGTGAGTCCCCTATATGTGTTTAATTACAAAAATGTCATTGAGTTATTAGTTATGGAAATTGAAAACACCTAAAATATGTTTTCGGCTTTCATAACTCATCACTCAAAAATCAGAGAATTGAGTGATGGAAACAGAGTTATGGTGGTGCCAAACGAACTTCTAGCTATGTGTCCTACCATTTTTGAGTTATGAGTTATGAAAACAGAGTTATGAGTTATGGAAATTGATGATCCAAACACCCCTTTAGAGTCTCAACTGATTGAATCTAAATCTTGACTGATCAAATTGTGTTTTCACTTAACTGCAATTTTAGTCTGTTAGCCCATCAAGGGCTTTAATTCTACCCGACCTAGTAAATGAGTAAACACTAATACATGTCCAAGAAGACTTTTGAAGCTGCTCTAATATAAATTTAAAGGTTAGGTACCTTCTGCTTTTAAAAGCCTCTACTAATACATGTTCAAGAAGACTTTTGAAGCTGCTCTCATATAGATTTAAGGGTTCCAGTTCGAATCGCTATAGCCATTAACACAATGGTTCCCGGCCCCCCACATGGACTCCTTGCACTGCTCATGGAGACTAGCAACAATGGCTTTGTCCATTCGCTTTGACTCTGTTGGTTATCAATATCTTGGCCACACTGATCTTTATCGTCCATGTGCTCTACCATTGACAGTCCTCATCATATTTGTGAAAGATTTACAATTTCTTTGTTTAACAAATTTAACTCTTGTGGTGCCAAGTAACCTTTTGTTTTAAGTGATTGAGAGTGGCAATTTGGTCTTTTCATGTGGTGTCATGGATGCAGATGTTACATGCAAGTGACATGAATTTTTTGTCCAAGTTAATAGCCCAATTGATTGTAGGGTGCAATGTGAAACATGGGTTATAGTTTAGGGTAATAATTGTGCATTATGAAAGTTTAGGATGGTAAAACTTTACGCTAAATTTTTTATCAATTGCACAAATGAGCCCTTACCCCTTTTATATAGGCAATCAAAGGGTACAAAACCAAGAGATACAACCCTTTAGAAATGAGCACAACTCTTTGGCAATGGGCTGAACTAGGCCCATTATTTATTTGAGTTTGGTGCGACCCAATATTTCTAACACGAATAAAAGCAATTGTTAAAGATCCCAGAAGCTAAATTTGGGATTTACCACCCAAAAAAAATAAAATTAAATAATGAAGGTAGTGAAAAAAGGAGGTGAGACTTGAGAGATAGACTGGTGATTGATTTTGTGTGATCAAGATTTTTCATTATTGTCATATGCATGCACGCTTTTATTAAATTTACATTAATGAAATGGATAATTGAATTGTGCCGAGCTCAGAACAATAAGAAGTTGAATTTTCTTATAAGATTTTGGAAGTGACTTGATCACGTAGGGATAAGAAGAGGAGTAGATATGCTTGGAAGTCAACTCGATCTAAGAGTGTGGCTACTGCCTACTGGAGCAACATGTTAGTATATATTATTATTAGCCAACAACTAGAGTGAATGGATAAGAAGCAATACCCATTTGATTTGTCATGCTTCAATAAGCAGCTGAAAGTGGATACAAGGTGCATGTATCTCTAATATTCTATAGGATTCCAATAATGCGTATGTATCTCTAGAATACTAAATGACGTGTGGCTTGAATATTCAGGCCCATAAAGTCGGTTAATTACTCGTTCTTTTCTTCTTCTTATTATTATTTTTTTTAATTTAATGGTATTAGAACTTTTGCTGTCACAATTTATATATACTATACTAATTTTTAGTAACATAATTTGCAGAAAGTGTAAAGAGACTGGAATGTGGATCTTGATTATGAGCTAGGCAAAAACAAATTCAAAACAATATTTAAGCAAATGCTTTCTATATAGCCACAATTTTTAAACACAACTATAAATTCTCTTTAAAATATATATATATATATATATATATATTCGGCTGGACCTATAGCCACGCTTCTTGAACGCGGCAATAGGCCCTAACCAAAAATACCGGCTAAAAACACTTAGAAGCACAGCTATAGACTTAACTTATAGCCGCATTTAAAAAAAAAAAAGCGCCCGCATTTTTTGTAGTGTAATGAGAAATGCACCGTTCCAATAAAACTTTTTTTCTTCAATGGTTTCAATGATTTTTATCAATTTAATTTTTGCTGAATTGGATATTAGTGATAGAAAGATTTTTGAAATATAAAGGCCGCTATATAGCCTGATAAATTGTTGAAGTTGTAATCAAGACACACAAACACACTCAAATCTTAAGAAAACCAATTAACTTGGAAATCCTTTCCAGCCACCGCAGGAACATCGTCTATTACTTTCTCTTGCCCTTTGGGACAATAGATTCCAGTCCTTTCATGGGGAATCCACACATGAACATCACTCTCTCCCATATGCCTCTTACTCTCCCCTTCTTCACCCTCCATTTTCTTGCTCTCACGTATCATATCTGGAGAACAGCTTTTCTTATGGTACGTTTTGCGTGTCACTGGCCTGTTTGATAAAAGAAAAATATTTGTTAACCAATGTTATGTGAGGATAACATGAAGGAGCAGATAATTTAAGCCCTAATGTCTATTTGTCACAAGATTTTTTTTTTTTTTTTTTGAGATAGTTTTAATTTATGGCGTTCGCTTCCGGTGATATTTCTTTTATCATTAGACTAAAACACCAATTAGTTTTTGATATAAGCGAGGACTGAATCCCAAATTTCTTAATCAACTATCAGAGACTTTATTAGTTGGGCTAACTGGAACCCACAATTTTTAGCTTATTTTGTTTATGTAAAATTTTACAAAATTTTCTTTTTCAAGTTCAAATATATTTAACCTATTTTCAAAAAAAAAAAAAAAAAAAAAAACTGTCAAATGAAATTGGAATAATGCCCTTTGACATGTACTTCTAATTATTTCCAAAATTATCCATATTATATGGTTTAAATTGATTTTCCCAAAAACAAAAATTAAGGGCAAAAAGCATTTGCACACATTGTATGCTTTATTTATAAATAACCAAAGGAAGGATAGTTTGTATTAATTGTTGCAATGAACTATAAAAACTTGAATTATTATTATGAAATAAAGTGAGAGTTTGGAAATAAAGACCTTACTTGAAAAACATGGAGTTCATGGTCTGTGCACCTCTCACAAATGACCCTGACATCTCTCTCCGAATGTATATACCGAAAGATGTATTGGTATATCTTTGTAACAACATATAAATACGCAGATATATAGCATAGGATAGCATAGGATAGGTATTAGAGTAGTGTTATCCATTTCTCTCATTCCAAAGTAGATTATGAATTTAGTTATGGGCCGTTTCAGCTTACGTCGTTGTCATGTCTGTTTGGAAGTATTTTCCTAAGGGATAGCATTTGGGCCCAATAAGTTTGGGCTGAACTTGATAACACTAATTTCTAATCTCGTAAATGACACTAAACCACAAAGTTCCCAAATAAATCAATTGATTTTTTTTTTTTTTACAATTAATTATTATTTTTTAAACTTTTTGCATTTTAATTTTAACACAGTGAAGTCTCCAGTCCAGCTTATAATAGTTTTTTCATTGAAATTACTCGGGTAGATTCAACTTTTTCAGTTTCAGCAACTAGACAACAGGGTGCTTATCCTACTAGTAAACTGTTAAATATGCCAAATAGCATTTGTAAAACCATCAAACTGCACTAAGAAATGAATTTCATCGGAAATGAGGGGGAAAAAAGTCTAAGCAATAACAACCTATGAATTTTAAAACTTTATATACAGTAGATAGACTATATTAAATGTTAATCCCTCAAGCAAACTGCGAATCAAACATACTTCAAATATCAGATTATATATATTTTTCCCTAACCACTACTCAGCATCATGCATACTGTGTAGATAATCTAATAATGCAGGAGTCCCACCACTTTATTTTTTATTTTTAATATATATATATATATATATATATATAGAAAAAATAAAAGAAAGGCAAATAATCAATTGCAAGGGGACTAGAAAAGCTAAAACTTTTTTGAAACATTTGTGCAAATTTTAGTCATACAAGGTTTTCAGCTAAACAATTCTATCGTTACTTGTGTAAATGGCTTAGCTAGTCCCTTTTACATATCAATTGCGTGATATTTTTTTATAAGTAATTACATGATACATATTAAACAAGTCTAAAAATAGTCATTAGAAAAGAAAAAGAAGAAGAAGAATCACATATCAATTGCGTGATATTTTTTATAAGTAATTAATTACATGATACATATTATACAAGTCTAAAAATAGTCATTAGAAAACACCGTCTAAAAATAGCCATTAGAAAGACAGTCTGTCTCTTATTTACCAAAGAAGAAGACATAGGAAACACAACTTGAGGTACACATTGCAAAATGTATTATATCTCTTGTTTGCAATGTATAAAGCTATGAAAAATTAGTTCCTAATTTCTCATGGACTTGAATCTTTTCCTGTACATCTATAACTGTGTAAAGTCGCTCAAAATATCAACCTAAAACTCTTGCATTAAAATTTGATGGCTCATAGAGGCATTTCATAAAACAATTAATTGCATCTCAATTAGAGCAACCTTGAACTCTAAAAAAAACATAAAATCTCCAAAAATATCTTAACAAAACTAAACCAACTCAGTTCACCAAACCTCACAAATAGCTCAAAAAATTGAAAACCTCAACAACATTGTTATGCCCAATTTACCAATGGATACATGCCCACATAGAAAAATCCAAATAAAACCTACACAATCCAAATACAAACAAAGATGGAAAGACAAACCTACATAATTAAAAAAAAAAAGAAAAAAGAAAAAAAAGAGGAGAAACCCAAACATACCATAAGGCTTCGTTTAGGATTTCATTTTAATTTCATTCCATTTCCTCCTTTCAAATGAGAGCTAGGGGAATTTGGATTAGAGGTTTCTCACTCAAATCTTGGAGTCACCACAAGCATCCAATTAATACCATTATGGCCTGGCTAATTATGGGCTACAAAATTTTAAAATTAGAGCTGGGTTCCACTACTGTATTAGCTATATATGCCAACAACTAACCAAGTTTGTCTTCCTATTTTGTCAAGGGTCTAGTAGTTCAACTAGTATTTTCTAATGTTTCTAACAAGGATGTCTAGGGTTCACATCTTCTCTCACCTAACTATGAATTATAAAAAAAATAAAAATAAATAATAATCATCATCCTATTATGGTCAGTGGTCTCTCAACATGTGTACCGTGAGGAAAACCAATGTACAGACATTTTGACAAATAGGGGAAGGCTCAACAAGAAAATGGAGTGTATCTATGTTTGTTTCTCCTCTCATTTTGTGTTGATGCATTTCCAATTTCACCACAAAATAATAAATGATGGGATAGCAAAAATTACCATCTCTGGTTCGTCCATAGGGGTCGTTCGTGAGCTAAAGGCCAAACATTCAGTAAGGTTGTCTATGGACAAAGGAGTCGTCCATAGACAAAGCGCACGGACAACCACATGACACTTAGGAAATTCTCAAGTATGGATTTTCTCACGTATCTTGAGGATTCGAACCACGGAATTCTAGAGCGGGAACCAAACCCATATTCATCGCCACAAATTCCTCACAAATGCTCAACTTCCCTCAACGGTTGTAACTTCTATAGCCGTTGAGGAAGTTATGTCAGAATTCACTAATTTCCACAAATCTTGGGGAAGTTACTAAATCAATAACTGCTCCAAGGTTCTCTATATAAAGACCGGCCGATATCAAATCAAGGCAAGTTTTTCCTAAGAGAATTCCTCAAAAGTTGGAGCTTTATTTTTCGAAACAAAAAATGATTTAATCATCGAAGGGTACTTGGCCGGTTCAACCCGGTCGCCTTTTGATTGTGTGTTCTTCTTCTCAGGTCTTCCAAGCGAGTCATTGTCTCATTGAAGCCTGAAACATTCAACCTACTGATTCTGTGTAGCATCAATATATATATATATATATATATATATATATTCAAGTAAGTTCAACTATAATTTCTTCCCCAAGACTACTTTTTTTTTTTTTTTTTTTTTTTTTAATACCAAAGCAAAATGAAATGAAAAAATGCCCACAAGATATGAGTTGGCATAAATATTTTCTAATTCTAATATCAAGAATAATTAAGAATTCTCTTAAATAGCCTGCACTCACGCTGCATAAGAGTAACCGCATCAGTCAGTGCAAAATTGTGCAAAATACAAAAAGTGGTTAATTTTACACATTTTAACCCAAAAAACACCCACATCAGTGCTTGCAAAATTGTGCATATATACAAAAATGCTATAGTAACCGTGCATATATGCACGGTTATTGTAACTTTGCATACTAATATTTTATTAATTTCACATTTCGCTCATTTTTTTTCCTCTCTTTTCTCCATCTGCAAAACCAACGTATCTTCTCTCCCTCATCATCTTCTTCTTCCTTTGATACACACACTCCCACAAACACAAAATCAAAAATCAACCACAAAAATAAAAAATCAACCACAAACACCACAAAATCAAACACACTCACACACAGACACACCAACAAAGACAGAGAGAGTGGATTGGCGCTTGTGGCAAATCGGTGTTTGTGGATTGGCAAGTTTCAACCATGGTGGATCGATGCTTGGATCAGCGAGTGACCATGAATGGAGAGAAGAGTTTCAGATGGGGAATGGAGAGAGAGTTTGAGATAATCGTTAATGGAGAGAGAGAGTTTAAGATAAATAAATTTTAAAAAAAAGTGAGGAAAATGATTATTTAAATAAAATAGATGATAGAATAAACAAACTGATGTGGGTATCTTGTAAAAATGGGTGTGTAAAATTGAAAAAAATAGATTTTTTTTTTTTTTTGCAAAATAGACAGAAATTTTGCATTGACTAATGCAATTGCTCTAAGCATTGATTCTCATAATAAGGTAGATTGTATTCCTATCACATGTGAATGATAGTTTCTTGGAAGAAAGGACATTATTATTATTAATTTTTTGGCTAAATAAAAAAGAGGTTTTTGGTGTGAACTTATTGACTCCATGCCATATGACTGTAATGAATAATACTATATACATCATCAGAACCTTACTAAGACTATCACTCAAATTGCCCATCAAATAAAATAATTCGAGAATTCTTACCATCAAACTATTGCCTGTGGCGGACAAAGACGGGACTTGGAACAAAGTGAGCTGGATCCATAAATCTATAGCACAAACTTCAAAACTTATAAGAAATATCTCCATGAAGATGGGAAGCCACCTTCTATATAACGCATAGACCAATCAATAATATATCTTTCAATAAATGTGGTGGAGACTAGAGAAAGAGATTGACAAATGTGACCAATAATCATTGATCAATCACTTTCACATTCTCTCTACCACAAAATAGTATACAGTACCAAAAACCCCATTCTCCAAATTTCCTTTAAACGCATCTTTATTACCGAACAAGCATTCGTTGATTTTTATTGTGAAAATTATACTTTATTTACATGTAGTATGTTTTAAAAATATTTTGTCTTTTTATAATTTAAAAATTGATATTTTATTTACTTGAGGTTAATATTGTTTATCTTTCATTATTCATTTCTATTAAAAATATAGATAAATTTATTTTTTTGTTATCATTTTATATTCCTCCCCTCTCAAAACATAAAAGAATTAAAAAAAAAAAAATCTAAAAGTTAAATTTTATAAAAATTAAAACCTAATTTTTACATATTCTTTTTCTGCATTAATGTTTAGATCTTTTATTTTAATAAATTAAAAATTGAAATTATGCGTTTTTTACTCTCTAAGAGTGCGGGCCCCTGACATGAAAGTTTTCGCAACTGTTGCTGTCAAAGCAAGCAGATTCTACTGGGAGTTAAATGCTTAGACTGTCAAGCATTTAGTAAATTGCAGATTTTTTTTTTTGGGTAAAAGTAAATTGCAGAACCTTTGTACTAAAAGATGGGGGAGAAAATTGACTTCTGTCATTTTTGAGTAAAATAAATAGTATTTTATTTTTTTTTGTAAATTAATTAAGAAAATATTCTGTTTTTAAAAATTAACTTTTTCAAAATAGAGTTAAGTCTTATTATGACGTTTTTAAAGATTTTATAGTGGCGTTTTTTAACTCAAGCTCAATGAAATCGAGTTATAGGTAAAAAAGTTTCATGTAACTCCACTTCATGAAAATCAAGTTATAAAACGTTGCTATAGGTCATTAAAACATTACTATAAACTCCTTAAAACGTCACTATAGGCCTCTAGAATTTTTTTTTTAACTCGATTTTAAGAAAGTCAATTTTCAAAAGAAAAATATTTTCCGAATTAATTTGAAAAATGGGTAGAATGCTATTTATTTTGCCCAAAAAAAGCAAAGGCCAATTTTGCCCCTAGGAGATGATTCAAAGTATGACAACTGTGTTAAATTGTCCTTATACGCTATTATTATTATTATTATTTTTTTTTTTTATAGGACCCTTATATGTTATTTTGACGAAAAGTTTGGCAATTGATTAAGAAGTTGTCCTTAGTTATTTCTTAGTCCAAGCCATCTGTCGACTTTATGAGTAATAATAAACATTTCTGTTTTTTGCTCAATAGAAGTCTTCAATTGTTTTAAGGATATTGGTTTTTACATATTGCAGGATATGCTTCACGAATATCAACTAAATTATGCGTTTTCTATCTGTGAATTTAGCTTAGGCCGCGATGCTTCTTAGAATAAGACCTGGTGAATTTAATTCATTTTTTTCAATTTTTAGTGTGTTAAAATAGAAGATCTAAAAGTTTATATATAAAAAGAAGATTTAAAAGTTTAGTTTTAATTTTTATAAAACTTAGTTTTTAAATCTTCTTTTCCCTTAATTTTTATTTTTATGTTTTGAGATGAGAGAAATATAAAAGGGTAGCAAAGATACAAATTTACCTATGTTTTTAATAGAGGTGGGTAACAGAAGATAAACGAAGTTAATTTCAAGTGGATAAAGTGCCAATTTTTAAATCATAGGTAGGTAAAGTATTTTTTCGATAAACCACATATGGCCAAAATGTAATTTCCCCATTTTCATTTTAGGAGGAGCATCTGAATATGATCAGCATTTCGGACATACAAATAAATATTCCTATTTTATCTTCAAAATCAATAAAGGTGAATCGGTGTTAGGATACATGTACTTTTAGTAAAGGAATGAAGAAGATAAATAGACTATGTTTGGTAGTATTAATATTCATCTCAAAATATTATGAATTTCAAGGATTTTCTAAATTTGAACAATGAAATTGACTTTTCATTTTGAGAATCCTTTATTAGATCTAATAAGTACCTTGTGTCAGAATTGAGAAATAAAAAGATAAGTGGATGAGATCTGGTTCTTGTATGGAGCTCATCTCAAAACTCCATTATTTTGAGAATCCTAACCCACCACAATTGATGAAACAAATCAACAATCCAACAAATTCATTATTATATCATGTATTATATTATAGGATTTCAAGTAGAATGAAAAAACATTAAGGACAAGCATCACTTTCTTATTCTCTCAACTAAAAAAAGAAAAAGAAAGTTTCTAAAAAAAAAAAAAGATAAGAAAAGAAAAGAAAATTAAACAGGGCATTAATGCATTATCCAAGTCAGCTTTAAACACACGCATATTTCCGAAGAAGGCTTCGTTGATTTTATCTTAGGTGGAGCATCCGATATGATCAGCAATTTTTTTCTTTTTTCTTTTTCTTTAAGCAAAGGAATGAAGAAGATAAATGTACGAGGATCCTTCCAAATGGAGTCCTTAAGAATTGAGATGACCATTAAAAATATGTTTTGACACTGGTATTTCCTTTTAGTTTATTTAGCTTATTTTATGTACTCCTTTTTATAGTCTCAATTTTTTTAAAACACAATTATGTTGAAGGAAATTGTAAGACTTTATGTAATTTGTGTATGTGTGTGTATTTTTTTGTCAATATATAAAATTATCTTTTTATTAAATTTTGTATAATTTAAGTTTCATAATAACTAGTCTGAAAAAATAAAAAAATAAAAAATAAATAAAATAAATCTTGGAAGAACTGCCACTGACT
Organism: Quercus lobata; assembly: GCF_001633185.2. NCBI lineage: Eukaryota > Viridiplantae > Streptophyta > Magnoliopsida > Fagales > Fagaceae > Quercus > Quercus lobata. The sequence continues at coordinate 62,025,354 of NC_044907.1, read as the reverse complement.
TATAAGGCCCACCTGCAAGCTTAATTTTTTCCTTTAAAAAAAAAGGGAAAAAGGAAAAGACAATTTGGTAATAAATTTAGTTGCAACTTAAGGATTAAAGTTACAACTTTACTTAATATCTTTTTATTGGATGTGAATTTTGACAAATCCACTATTGAATTATATTTTCTTCTTAAATCATTCATGCTTATAAATTTTGTAAAAGATCAAAAATCAATAACTATATCATCAATCAAATGTTTAGATTTTAAGTTTTTAAGGATTAAATTATGCATAAAAAAATAAGTTTATGAATTGAATAGTAAATAACATTCGAATGATACGAAATTTGACATGTTTATTAAGAATATAAAGAATATACAATTCAGAATGTTAATTTTTTGAGTGAGAGTTGTAGTCTTTTAACCTACAATTAAGTTTGTAGCCAACATTGTAAAAAAAGAAAAAAAGAAAAAAAAAAAAAAAGGGCATTGTAAGGCTCACCCACTAAATTTCTTCATTCCTTAACTAAAAAAAAAAAAAAAAAAAAGTTTCTCAAAGAGGAAATGATCTAATTTATTATTCAAATATAGTCATTTAACATTCAGTTTTACTAAATGAAAAATGATAACTTATTCAACTAATGTAGTGAGAGTAATTGGGGTGGTGTTATTTGTATAGTTTCTAACCAAGATTTATTAAAAATGATAACTTATTTAACTAATGTAGTGAGAGTAATTGGAGTGGGGTTATTTGTATAGTTTCTAACCAACATTTATTAAAAATGATAACTTATTTAACCAATGTAGTGAGAGTAATTGGGGTGGGGTTATTTGAACAGTTTCTAACCAAGATTTAAATTTTTATTAAAAAAAAAAATGTAATGAGAGTAATTATACAATATTTTAGGAATAAAATAATGTTGTGCTACATATAGGATGACGATTTTGCCCCGCCCCTCCCCACATTAACCAAGTGAGATTTGACACCACATTCACAGTCAGGAAATGTAGCAGAGAAAAGTAGAGAGAAAGAAGAGAATGAAAAATGAATGGGCAAGTGTTTTTTCTTTACCAAAATTTTATGTTTCTAAATTTGGGAGAAAATAAAGTGAAATTGAAAATTATTTTCATTCTTAACCAAAAAAAAAATATATATATTTTCATATCTTAGTTAACACACTATTTTTTTTTAAATGCTATATTTCTATTACATTTTTATAATAAATTTTAAATGAGTTGTTATTAGTAGGTAAAAAATTGAAAAAGTAATTTCAGTAGTGGGTTCAAATTAAAACCAATAACAACTTATTACCTATAATTGGAAAATTCTTAGGTACTCCTGAAGTACATAGAAATAGTGCTTCCACCTCTCACATTCATGGTGGACCTAACCATGAATTTAATAAGTAGACTACACCATGAATGTGATAGGAGGGAGAATCATTCTTCTTACTCTAAAAGTATCTAAAATTACACCCTATGATTTTTTGTAAAAGTATTGTGAAAATATTGTAAACACAATATTTTTTTCTCCTAATTCATGTTGTAGACTATAAAGTAATAAAATAAAGAAGTGATACGTCTACAACATTTTCACAACAAATCACATGCGGTAAGTTGTTATTGGTTCTAATTTAAATCCACAACTTAAATTACTTTTTTGTCCATTCATACCAATCAATTATAACATATTACTTATGATTTATTATAAAAGTATTTTAAATAACATACCACTTAGGATTTATTGTGAAAATGTTATAGATATAGCATTTCACAATAAAATAAATTAATTACGTCTCTTAATAAATTTGTGACTTAACAAGGAAATTAGTAAATTACCATTATATAAAGATTAAAGAATCATTCCTCAAAAAAAAAAAAAAAAGATTGGCCAATTTTGTTTAACAAAAACAATCAACAAATCAAATCTTTGTTTGAAATAATTTCATAGTGAACAAATATTATCTTAGGAAACTAGAATAATCTCGTCAATTATTATAAAATTAAAAAAAAAAAAAGATCTCTGACCCATCATTCAATATTTTTTACCATTTTATTTTATAGATTTGATAGGATCACGTACGATTTGCATGCAGTTTTAATTTTCATGATATCTGTGGGTTGAAAATGAATATAGCTAACATGCACTAAAGATGGAAAAATTATGGATGACGGAACCATTTAAATAAACCTGACGACTCTGGTTCAATTGGCTGATAATGGATGGTTCCAAAATGAACGGACATAAGGTGGATGGGAACTAGAGGCCACATGGCATCCACCTGGTTTAAGTGGTCTCCCAGGAGTTCTAAATGGAGACAACTTACGTCTCACGATTAACGCTAGCTCATAGAGTCCCAATATGAATAGAATCCTAACAAAAGGAGGATTCAGTAATACCCGCCCAGTAACAGTGATCTTCTCTATAAGGAAATGCTTTCCTACGCAAGAAACGGAGGTCGGTTCTACACTACTATAAAACCCCCAAAATCCTCACAAATCAAGGTACTTATAATTCACTCTAACTTTGGCACTCTAGAGTTGTAGAAAGGTTTTTTGACTTAACCTTTGGAGGGCCTTTGCCCAGTACCACACCGGTACTCTCCTAGGGTTTTTCTTTTTCTTTGTCATTGCAAGCATCATCTTGGACACGCTTACTGACAATTTTTGGCATCATCAGTTGACACCGTCTGTGGGAATCGCGATCAGGAGATAAGCCATATTCACTACTTCCCAGAAAATAAGTTGCATGGTACTTACCGTTCGATGGCAACCACCACCAATAATCAAGGCGATGAACTGTGATCCACTGCCCTGGAAAGTCAAGTCCAAACCCTCACAGCAGTGGTAGAACGTCTTACCAAGTAGAATCATGACCTAGAGGAACAGTTGCGCCAGAAGAACGTGGCGATGGATACCCAAGAGGAAGACCAAGAAGGAACCAGCGTTGAGAGAAGGAACTAAGAAGGGTCGGAAGCTAGCAACGCCTTGAGCCGACTAGAACGACAGGACATGAGTTGCCCATCCGTCACCGATATCGTTCCACCTCATATAGTAGCTGAGATGTAGATGATGAAAGAACGGATGAACTTTATGATGAATGCCCTTAGAGGACGGGTGTCTACTAACCTTGATGACTTGGTCCATTGAACTGATTCACCATTCACAGCGTCTGTCACTTCATTCCCCCTTCCACCAAAGTTTCGCATGCCGTAGGTGGAAAATTACGATGGATCCAAGGACCCTTTAGATCATTTGGAGTCTTTCAAGACCCAAATGCTCCTTCAAAGGGTGCTAGACGAAATCATGTGTAGAGCCTTCCCCTCCACGCTGAAAGGATCTGGTTCAGCAGGCTAACGCCCAACTCCATTGGAACCTTTAAAAAGTTAAGTGCCTCGTTCGCCTCACACTTCATCGAGGGGCACAAGTATAAGAAGTCCACTGCATGCTTGATGAATATTAAGTAGTGGGAGGACAAGATGTTGAGGTCCTACATCACCCGTTTTAACAAAGAGGCTCTTTTAATTGATAAAGCAAATGACAAGATACTCATGACTGCCTTCACGAACGAACTACGTAAGGGTAAGTTCTTGTTTTCCCTATACAAGAACGACCCAAAAACTATGTCAGATGCGCTATACAGGGCAACCAAGTACATGAATGCGGAAGATGCATTGCTAGCTCGCGAAAAGAAGCCCAAGAAGAGGGAAAGGTAGGAAGACCCGCGGCAGGACAGGGGGCGGAAGATGGCTAGAACTGAAGAATGGTGAGAGGACAGACGCTCTAAGACCCCTACAGGGAAGTTCACAAGCTTCACCCCATCGACTGCCCCGATCAACCAAGTTTTGATGCAAATTAAGGATGAAGAAGCCCTGACCTTTTGCAGCAAGCTGAAGGGAGATCCTAACAAGAGGTCTAGAGACAGGTACTGCTACTTCCACCGTGATCACGGCCATGATACAGCTGATTGCTACGACTTGAAGCAGCAAATTGAAGTCCTCATTAAGTAAGGGAAGCTGCAGAGGTTCGTCAGCAAGGAAAGAGCGGACCCACCCCAAGAATAGGCTCCCCGACGAGAAAACGAGCGTCCTAGACCGCTCTTAGGTGACATAAGAATGATTTTGGGGGGCACAACGACTGCCGGTTGTCTAAAAAGGCCCGTAAGACCTACCCGAGGATGGTCCACAACGTCCAGTTGATAGGTTCCGTGCCGAAGATGCTGTGGATTAACAACCTCGTCATTGAATTCTCGGAAGAAGATGCCTGACTTCTCCACCTCCCACATGACGATGCATTTGTCGTTAGTATATGAGTGGGGGATTACAACACGTATCGGGTTTTGGTTTACAATGACAGTTCATCAGGCATCCTTTACTACCCAGTATTTCAATAGATGAGGATTGACAGAGAGCGACTAGTTCTGACGAACGCTCCGCTCGTTGGTTTTGGAGGAACAAGGGTATACCCCCTCGGCACAGTCACCTTATTCGTGACGGTGGGCGACTACCCCCAGCAGATCACTAAGGACGTAACATTCCTTGTGGTTGACTGTTTGTCCACCTACAATGCCATCCTAGGACAGCCTACCCTTAATTCATGGGAGGTCATAACCTTAACCTACCACTTGATGATCAAATTTTCCACCGATTATGGAGTAGGGGAGCTGCGCGGAAATCAGGTAGCCGCCCGTGAATGCTACATAGCTATGATGGAGATGGATGACCACCTTCAGGCCATGAACATAGAGGAGTACCAGATAGTGATAGATCCCGTTGAAAAGCTTGAAGAGATACTTCTCGATGACTCCAACCCTGATCGAATGACCAAAATTGGTACTCTAGCCAGTCTGACGATCTGCCAAGCACTTGAAACTTTTCTCAAAGATAACCGGGATGTATTCGCTTGGAGTCATGAAGACATACCAGGAATCAACCCCTCGGTCATGGCACACAAACTAAACGTATCACCCTCCTTTCCACCTATCCATCAAAAGAAGCGAGTATTTGCCCCAGAACGGGACCAGGCTATAGCAGAAGAAGTTCACGAGCTACAAGAGGCAAACTTTGTCAGAGAAGTTTACTACCTTGATTGGTTGGCAAATGTGGTAATGGTCAAGAAAGCCAACGGGAAATGGAGGATGTGCGTAGACTTTACCGACCTAAACAAGGCATGCCCTAAAGATAGCTACCCCCTCCTGTAGGTCGACGTCCTAGTTGATTTTACGGCCTAGCACCAGTTATTAAGCTTCATGGATGCCTTTTCGGGTTACAACCAAATCAGAATGGACGAAGCAGGTCAGGAGAAGACTTTGTTCATTACTAGCTAGGGCCTTTTCCTCTATAAAGTAATGCCATTTGGCCTTAAGAACACGGGCACGACACATAAAAGGCTCATGAACAAGATGTTCGCATAGCAGATCGGGAGAAATGTACAAGTCTATGTTGATGACATGATGGTGAAAAGCTAAAGGGAGGAAGACCACTTGAGGGATTTTAGAGAAACGTTTGACACCCTTTGCTCCTACAACATGAAGCTCAATTTAGGCAAGTGTGCCTTCGAAGTGACAACAGGAAAGTTCTTAGGGTTTATGGTATCTCAGAGAGGTATCGAGGCCAACCTGGACAAGATTAGGGCCATAGTAGAGATGCCCCCCCCCCCCAAAGAACGTAAAAGAAGTACAAAGTTTAAACAGTAAGGTCGCCGCCTTGAACAGGTTTGTGTCAAGGGCAACAGATAAGTGTCTGCCCTTCTTTTGCACTCTGAAAAAGTCTTTTGGGTGGACGGCTGAATGTTAGTAGGCGTTTGGGGATCTAAAGTTCTACCTCTCTTCCCTACCACTACTGAGTCCTTCACAACCAGGGGAAGATCTTTTCCTCTATTTGGTCGTCTCCCCTGCAGTCGTCAGCGCGACCTTAGTCAAGGAAGAAGACAAGGTTTAGAAGCCCGTGTACTATGCCAACGGGCACTTCAAGGTGCAGCAGAAAGGTACTCGTCAATGGAGAAGCTCGCCTTCGCTTTGGTAACGGTAGTCCGCAAGCTCAAACCATACTTCCAAGCCCATACTATAATTGTCCTAACCGACAAACCATTATGACGAGCGATGAGCAACCCTGAAGCGGTCGGGCGATTGGCATTGTGGGCGATAGAGTTGAGTGAGTTTGATATTCAGTACCACTCGCGTACCGCCATCAAGGGACAAGTTATCGTTGATTTCATAGTGGAATTCACCAACGGAGAAGGCAAGAGGGCAGATGAGTGTCCTCGGTGGAGCATACATACAGACGGATCATCTAACAGATAGGCTGAAGGAGTAGGTATCGTTCTTCTTTCTCCAGAAGGAGACAAGATTAAGTGTATGGTTTGCCTCAACTTCCCTACCACCAACTATGAAGCGGAGTACGAAACTCTAGTGGCAGGACTTAATCTCGCTAAAGCGGTCGGGGCCACAAGTGTGGTCATTCATTGCGACTCCCAGGTCATCACCAACCAGGTAAACGGGGATTACGAATGTAAGGGTGAAAGGATGAAAAAAATACCTGGAGCAAGTAAAGAGAAGGGTGGACAACTTACAGGCCAAGATTGTTCAAGTCCCCAGAAGGGAAAATAAGCAAGCCGACCGCCTTGCCAAAGTCGCTTCAGCAGAATATATGACCATCCCTGGCAATGTACTCTGCTTTGTTTAGTTTTCTCCACTAATAGATTTCGTCGATATGCAGGAGATAGATTCTGAAAATAACTAGACTACACCATTAGTCTCCTACTTGAAAAATGGCGTGTTATCAGACGGAAGGGAACCGCAAGAAAGCTGAAAGTTCAAGCAGTGCGATTCGTTCTAATAAAGGACGTCTTGTACAAAAGAGGCTTTTCCTGCCCATACCTAAGTTGTTTGGGCACTGAGGAAGCAAACTACGTCATGAGAGAAGTCCACGAAGGGATTTGCGGAAACCACTCAGGATCACAATCATTAGTACACAAACTGATTCGAGTCAGGTACTATTGGCCCACCATGTAGAAGGATGTCTAAGCTTATGTCAAAACCTTTGACAAGTGTCAAAGGTTTAGCAACATCAGCAGATAGCCGTCTGAAGAGTTGACCTTGATGGCAGCCCCATGGCCATTTGCTCAGTAGGGATTAGACATCATGGGACCATTCTCGATAGCGGTGCGACAGCTGAAGTTCCTCATAGTAGGCATAGACTACTTCACAAAGCGGGTGGAAGCTGAAACCCTAACAACCATTACAGAGAAGAATGTGCGAAGTTTCGTCTAGAGGCACATCATTTGCAGGTGTGGGATCCTTAGGGTCCCGGTCTTAGACAATGGGAAACAATTCAACAACGACTCCTTCCGGGATTTTTGCTCTCAGTTAGGGATTAAAAACCACTACTCCTCTCCCACCCACCCTCAAGCTAATGGACAAGTTGAAGTCACAAATTAATCTTTGCTTAAAATCATCAAGACTCGGCTCAAACGGGCAAAGGGTGTATGGCTTGAAGAGTTACCAAGCATACTATGGGCGTATAGGACAACAACAAGAACACCTATCGAAGAGACACCATTTCGACTAACATACGGGAGCGAGGCGGTCATTTCAGCCGAGGTTGGGCTCATAAGCTACAAGGTGGACAACCACGATGAAAGCAAAAACGACGAGGCTATGTGCCTATAGCTCGATCTACTGGACGAAGTCCGGGCGACAACCGAACAAAAACTTGCACGGTACTAGGACCTCATGGTCAAGCACTACAATTCCCGGGTCAGACACGGAGACTTTCAGTTTGGAGATCTCGTTTTGAGGAAGGTAGTGGGTGCCGCTAAAGACCTTACTCAAGGGAAGCTCGACTCCAACTAGGAGGGACCTTACAAGATTACGTCATAGCAGATGAAATGCACCTACCACCTAGAGACACTAGACAGACATAAGTTGCACCATCCATGGAATACCAAGCACCTACGGAGGTACTACCAGTAGAACTGATAGCGTGGAAAGCAACACTCTTCATTCTCTAGTTTACTTTAATTTTAGCTACACTCCTCAGTTTTTCAGTTTACCTTTATTAATTTTTGCTACAATACTTTTTTAAGCCCAAAGGGTAGGTCTTTTTCTTAAGAAAGCAAATTTTCTACGAATGCATGGTTTATCATAATAAGAGGAGTTTATTCAGATATGACTAATGTGTTTTTCTACAAAATATTATCAAGTCTATAAAGTGGACGAGTTCATTAGTCCATAAAGTGAACGAGTTTACTATCAAGTCCATAAAGTGGACGAGTTTATTATCAAGTTCATAAAGTGGATGAGTTCATTAGTCTATAAAGTGGATGAATTCATTAATAAGTCCATAAAGTAGACAGATTCATCCCATTCGGATGAGTTAATACACAAGTGGACGGCATGATAAAGTCCATAAAATGGACAAGTTCATCCCATGAGGGCAAGTTAGCATTTTTAAGTTCGTAACTGGATGAATCTAGAGTTCACAAGCGGACAGGTTCATTATTGAGCCAATAAGTGGATGAGTAAATTATTAAGCTCTTAAGTGGACGGATCCATGATCAAGACCACAAGAGGACGAGTTAATAGAAACTTATCAAGTCCACATAATGGACGAATTCATCCAAGAGGATGACAATTATAAGTCCACAAAGTGGACGGGTACACGGGTACATGTTGAATTAAAACTACAAGCCCACATAAGTAGATAGGTTCAGCAATATGTTGAATTAAAACCAAGTCCATATAAGGGACAGATCCATCAGACATTTTGGATAAAAAGTGCAAGTCCATAGGAGGACGGATTCATCCTATAGATGGTTAAATTCATACACTGCCATAAACTAAACGGATCCATTTATAAGCATAAAAGTAGACGGATAATACGAAATAAATCAAATATTGCAGAAGCCCAAAAAGGGAGAAGTTTAGTTACAGAAGGCAACGGTTAAATTAAACATTAACTGTTCCTTAAAATCTTGACATAAAAAAAAAAAAAAAAAAAAAAAAAAAACCCTGCTACTGGACGAGGATGTTTTCTTCTTTCTCCTTAACTTGAATGTCATCAGAATGATAGGTACCATCTATGACAGGCTTGATTTGGTTTTTAGTAGCGGGGTCAGTGATAAGGGCATCGTCAACAAACAACTTATTTGTACTCTCGGAATGGACGAGCTGAACTGAGGTTTGGGCCTGGGTATTAATGTTAACATGAGATATGTCCAGATTAGGATAGAAAGCCTTGACTTGATGGAGGGCATCATCAAATCCTTCGGCAAAGGAGTCTCTGAGCTCTAATAGAAGGGCGTTGGAATCACGATACTCATGTATCGCTTCTTCCTTCGCCTGACGGAACTGGTCCTTGGTTTCACAGATTTCTCTCTCTTTGTCCTCCAAGACCTGCTTCAATAGCTTCGTCTACTTCTCCAACTCATCCCTAGTTTCCTCCAACAAGGCCAGCTTCTTCTCCTGGACCGTCTTCCAGGCCCTTAACTCGTTCAGCTCATCCTTCGTTGCGTTTGCCTTCGCCCTAATATGGTCCAGTGCTGTCTCATGGTTCAGGCAACGACCCATTAGCCCCTTCATCATTAACATTGCCTAGAAAACAAATGGATTAGTAACAAGGCAAGATGAAGGAAAGGAAAATAGGAAGAGGATGGACATGATTACCTGAGCATGTTTAAAAGCCCTGTCTACCCCATGGCTTCAGTAGCGTGGTTGCTCAAGTTCTCATAGTCGTTGGATGTAATGATGGACGAGAGCTGTTCCAACGCGTACTTTGAATCCTCACGGAGGAGGAAGGGCAGCTTTTCAATGATGGAAGGGCCCTTCATTAAACCCTTGCCCTTTCCATGGCCAAGGGGAGCAATCGTCTTCTTGGTTTCGGCCTTCAAACCCACAAAGGGCTCAATGACAATCTTGGGCTTCTTAGGAAGATGGTCAGTTTTCTCCGTCTGCTTCCTTTTGATGGATGGGTCTTTGGACGAACCCGTCCCCTTGGGAGTTTGACCCTCAGCTTGTTTTTTCAAAGCAACTTGCTGCTTAATATAAGCCCTTCTCTTGGTAGCATCCATCTTTGCACCAAGGTAGACGGATGCTTTAGAAAGAAATAAAGTAAACAAAGAAAGAAAATCAAATACAGGGTGACAGACCTACGTTGGTGAACTTGAGTGTCGTATCGACGGGCGGCTGTGGTTGGCTCTGGATTGTCACAATACCAATATAGAGTATCTAGGTTGACCAACTTAGCCCACGTCCTCTCCTCTAACTTGGTTTTGTTGAAAATCTTCTCCAAAAAACTCCACTGTTCAAGTGAGACTTGTGGACGGTCTCGAGCTGAAATAGAAGACGGTTAGAATAACATGTTAAAAACTGAACCAAGGCCTAAGTATAGACGGGTGTGTAATAGAAGAGTCCATACTAAGACGGGTGCATACCAGAAGGGGGCATTATTCCCCATGTTGTGTTGATAGGTATATACTCGTTGTCACCAGGATGACACATCCACTTGATCACTTCCATGAAAAAATACTGACCCTTCCAGTCCCTATTGGAGTCGGGGGTATCACAAACAAGCCTTAACAACGGGCTCCTAGCCACGAAGCTATACATGCCCCTCGATTGTGTGATCTTGGCTGGAGGGTAGTAGTGAAAGAATTATTCCACTGTCAACCTTCGAGCACCGTCAGACATAGCCCCATACAGGACCTCTACGCTAAGGAAGACCTTTCAGGCGTTTGGCGAAATCTGGGTGACGGCCAAACCTAGGTATTGAAGAAGGTGACTGTGGAGTGAACTTAGAGGGAATCTGAGCCTTGCCTTTAGCATCTGCTCATAGATCTTGACACCCTCCACACCTTCATAGTAGCATTTCTTGGACTTGTAGGGTAGAAAGAGGGGTATGTTGTCAGGTATTTGGTACTTAGCCCTAAGTGTTTTGAAGTGATATTCTTTGATTGTGGACCTAAAATCATTGACCGTCCACAAGGGTAGCATGATGAACTCCCTAAGTCCATCCGGACCTACGAAGGATTGGATTAGGGGCTCAGCATCAACTAGGCCATTGCTGGAATCACCCTTTGACCTATCCGTCTCCAAATCCTCATCCCTTGAAGGAGAGGAGGTCGACAGATCCCTCATTTCCCTTGAAGTGTCAGGGTCTTTTTGACTTGACGGAAATGCTTCATTGTATCCTGCTCCATTGCGGACACACGATTGGTTACTAGACGCACTAGACATCTTTGTCACCTACATGTGACGGTAAATCCTAAGACACTAACGGATCTAATTGAGGACGGGAGTACAAAGTCTAAAAGACAAATTTAAAGGAGAAGAATACTTACTAGTTGAAGAGCAGTAAAAATGTGTAGATGACAGATGCACTTAGTGGACGATATGCACGTTTGACAATGGTGACGGTAGTGCTCTGATCACAAGATTTCTGTGGAAAGTAAAAAATGAGGGATTAGGAGGCAAGTTTATATAGAGGAACGACACGGAAGACGAAGGGACGCTTCGATTCGAGAGATTGACCACTAAATAGATGCCACGTGTCCTAACAACATTAATGACCCTAGGCCAGCCTATCAGGCTAGGTATGTTTCTCAGGAGACAAATCAAATTGTCACTCCACGAGTCCGTCCACTCAGAGATCACGGACCCATAGAGTGAGGGGGCAATTGAAGAGGGAAAAATTATGGATGATGGAACCATTTAAATAAACCTGACGACTCTGGTTCAATTGGTCAATAGTGGACGGTTCCAAAATGAACGGATACAAGTTGGACAGGACTAGAGGCCATGTGACATCTACCTGGTTTAAGTGGTCTCCAAGGAGTCCTAAATGGAAACAACTTGCGTTTCGCGATTAACTCTAGCTTATAGAGTCCTAATATGAATAAAATCCTAACATGAGGAGGATTCCGTAATACACGCCCATTAATAGTGATCTTCTCTATAAGGAAATGTCTTTCTATGCAAGAAACGGAGGTCGGTTCTACACTACTATAAAAACCCCAAAACCCTCATAAATTAAGGTACGCATAATTCACCCTAGTTCTGGCACTCTAAAGTTGTAGAAAGGTTTTCTGATTTAACCTTCGGAGGGTCTTTGGCCAGTACCACACCGGTACTCTCCTAGGGTTTTTCTTTTTCTTTGTCATTGCAGGCATCATCTCGGACACATGAGTATCATGTGGCTTATTGACGATTTTTGGTATCATCATGTACGTATATGATTTTTTTTTTTTAATAATATAAAGGTGGAGGGAGTCTTAACATGAACTTATCGACCTCACAATATACATTCAATTATAAATTGGATAACCTTAGATCTTTTACTAGAACAACAGAAAGCAACAATAGAAATTAATGTGAATTTAATTTTGAGCAATGTTTTTATTATTATTATTATTATTATATATATATATATATATATACAAGATAGAAATTCTATTCTAGACTTGAACCCTGATCTTTACTTTCCACACCTCATAAGTACTTATATTTGTGAAGTGACCATCACATCAAGGAGTGCGGTGGTATTAGGATCAAATAAAGTTATACAATTTTTACCATAATCTATATATATATATATATATATATATATATATATATATAAAACCGAAGCTTTTGAAACTCCCATAATTTTCCACGTCAACATTAATTAATTAAATAATAATTAAATATTTTAATTAATTAATATAATAATTACAATATTTTAATTAATTAATATAATAATTACAAAATACAATAATTATTCAGCATTCCCCCACCAAATACACCCGATACTTCTTAAAAAAACAAAAAAACAAAATCTCTCTCATTTGTCACCCTAAACTCTCCTTCCCCTTAACTTAAATATCACCCTTTCCTTCACCCAAAATCAAAACCCAAAACCCAATTCCTCCCACCGCCGTCGCCAACACAGATCACCGCCACCGCATTGATTTCTCTCTGCATCTCCATCGTCTGTTTTCTAACATCTGCGTTCATAGTGGTTTTTTTTTTTCCTAGGGTTTTGATTTGGAAAACCGGTTTTGCTGTTGATTCACCACCAATCTCCTCTTTCACAAGTAACGTCTTTTCTCTTTTTTCTCTCTTTAGAGCACCGGGCATTCAGGTTTTTCTCTCTCAATCTTTGGGTTTTCAGTTTTGGTAGATATTTGGATTCCAATTGGTTCTTAATTTTTCCACTCCTACATAGAATTTTGATTTTTAGGTTTTTGAATGTTTTCGTAGATATTTAGATTCCAGTTGGTTCTTAATTTTTCCACTCCTACTTAGAATTTCGATTTTAGGTTTTTGAATTTCTTGATTTTGGCTAATCAGAGAATGTTCCGTGACAACACAGCTAATAAGAATGCTTTTAAATTTTCTCAATCTTTGCAAGTACCTCAGTGCTGGTGATTGTAAGGGAAAACTTCATATCTATTACCTACAAACTTCTGATTATTCATGCTTTCAGGTAATGCATTCACCTACATGCAGTTTTGAAATATTCCTTTCAGGATATGCTTTCTGACAAGCGTTTAGGTCCTATGCATCTTAGAATATTAAAATTATGGAAATTTTGACAGGGTGCTCATGACTCAAGTAAAAAGGAGGCTAATTCTGAAGAAGCCACAGATAGACAGTCCTTCCTTGCATCAGGGGGCCACTATTGAATGATCCATCTTCATGATGTCAGTAGGTTTGCTACTTTCCTTTGTTTTTTATTTTTATTTTGTTAATCTCTGCCCACTCACTAGAGTTTCTGTACTGTTGTTTATCTCTGGGAGTTGTGGACTTCTTTCATTGTAATTTTAGATGGTTCTTGCTTCATTTTGAACGAAATTTCCTGAATTTGCTGCAATCCTTGATGGATATTGCTTAATGAAAAGTTATCTGTCTCATATATGTGACTTCCAACTTTTTTTTTAGTCTAAGTTTTATATCAAGGTTAGCAATCTGACACTGACCCAAAAAACAAATGAAATACATATGACTCTAGGCTTACTTTGTCTTGAAGATTTTCTTTTCTTTTCTTTTTATTTTTTTTATTTTTTATTTTTATTTTTTTTTTAAGTGTATACGATATATGCTTACATTAATGATTTTTTTTTTTTTTTTTTCCATATAGCTGGTAATTTGTTTGTGTATTTTGAAGACATTTTAATGGGTAATATTATATTTTTGTCTTGGTTTGTGTCAAATTGTAATTTATAGGTCTTAATTTTATGTTTTCAGTTAGGCTGTAGCTGTTGCTTTGCAAATAGCTTTTTGTTTGCAGCATATATTTTTTGAAATTTATACATATATTTTTAGGACTTGAACTTTCTACCAAGAAGACATATGCTAGGCACATGGAACTTTTCTTCCTTCTAATTTCAATTGGGTATTTGTTCTTGTGCTCCTTATTTTGAATTATGGCAGGGCAATTGATGTTTGTCTGGATTTTTGCTGCCTAGAATGTTACTTTTATGTGGATGAAATATCTTAAAGTGCATATTGGGTTTTCATTATTGGATATTTTGTTGCTCTTATTGCTGCAAGGCTGAATAGAGTCTTCCTTGATTGCCTATACAAACATAGATGATTTTGAAAGAATTGGAAACGACATTTATTTTTTGGCTTTGGAATATATTTTTGACTGCAGGGAAAATGTCATATCTCAATTGGGAGAGGTTGAAGAAGAATAGGGTCAAAGCCGAAGTTCGACATGGAGAGATTATCTCTTTTGGTAAGAATATCATTCCATATTTTTATATATGATAAATGTTACTGATGTGTTAGATATTTACTTTAAAAAAAAAAAAAAAAAAGGCTTTGGGAGAGGTGGGTTAGGCTGATTTCAAGACTCAAACTTGGAACACATTGCTTGAGGCAGACATAACTTGCCATTACAATGTCTTTTATTTTAATTTTTTCTATAATCTGTAGGATTGGTCTTTGATTCTGTAGGTTCCTTGAACAAATTGAATTTGAGGAATTGGCATTATGTTTCTTTTTCAATCCCATTGAGGTCTAGCATCTTTGTTTACTGGCAATGTTAGAATTTAAATACATCTTGTATATCAAGAATGATTAATGTAATTATGAAAGATATTTGATTGAATGAGTATGAAATTAACTATATTTGTGTAATTAATTGTATTGGAGTGTACTTATATTAGTTATATATTTTCTAAATATGATCTCAAGCTCTTGGTTATCACGATATCTCATTGTATGTGATAGATTTTATTACTTTGTAAGTGATAGATTTTATTGGTTTGGTATATAATTTCTACCATGATCTTGATTTTTTTTTTTTTTTTTTCCATATTGGGGAAGTTATCAATAGCTTTCCCGTGCATCGCACGTGTTAGCGACTAGTTTACTATATAATGAGTTGTGAGTAGCAAAGGTGTTAACTCACATGAACCTGCCATTACACATCACAACTCGTCAAATGATAAATTGTGGTAAAAATTGTATAATTTTATATGGTCTTAGCATTTTTCTTTAATTATTCGAGGATGACTCTTTTATTACTCCTATATATTACAGTCACATAGCAATAGGTTTTTTTTCTTTTTTTTTTTTTTTTGAGAAGACACGTAGCAATAGTAGTATATAATTTTTTAAGCACAACTTTTTCAATAACTCAGGTGTAATCAAATGCATTTATGAAATAATTGCAGGATTTTTCAAACACGTAAGTGGGCCTACAACTGTAACAACTTATATATTTCTCCAATTATTTTATCAATTGAATGTTGACAATGAGTAATATCCAGTCATCATTTTAACTGGACATGCTTAAAGTCTTTTTAGTTTATCTTAGGGTCCGTTTGGATTGAGTTTATTTTTACTGAAGCTGAAAACTGAAACTGAAAACACTGTAGTAAAATAATTTTTAAATATGTGAATAGTATTGTGGGACCCAGTTTTAATAAAAAAGTTGTTGAAAAGTGAAATATGTGGATCCGTGAACAGTGCATCTGTGCACTGTTCACAGTTGAATTGGTCATATTATGCGGCTGCCAAAAAAAAAAAAAAAAAAAAAAAAAACAGAAAACGCAGACACTGGAAAACTCTCAGCCCAAACGGGCACTTATTGTGTGTTTGTATTGAGCTTTTGCGTCTACGTTTTGCGTTTCCTGCGTTTCAGTTTTTTTTTTTTTTAGCCGCACTTGTTGACTTTTTGTCCGTGAACAGTGCATTTGTGCACTATTCATGGACCCACAAATTACACTTTTCAGCTACTTTTTCATTAAAAATGGGTTCCACGATACTATTCACACATTTAAAAATTTTGTTACAGTGTTTTCAGTTTTCAGTTTCAGCAAAATAAGTTCTATCCAAACACACCCTTAATGTCCAACTTTTTGATAATGCGTCAACCTAAGGATTTCATAAAATGTTCTCAGCCAAAAAAAGAAAAAGAAAAAAAAAAGGATTTCATAAAATGTAGTATCCTCTTTTTCAAATGTATCGGCTTCTCTTGCATCATCAAATCGGGTCAACATCTGGGTGGATTTTCAGAAAAAAAAAGAAAAAGAAAAAAAAGTGACAGACCTGAGTTACTTCTTGATAACGTACAAAGGACATAAACTTTATGGAAAAGCTATAGAGAAAACTTAAAAATAAAAATAAAAATAAAAAACTAGTCGAAATCGGAGGAGAAGGTATTTTTTTTTTTTTTGAAACCGGAACCAATATCATTAATTTAGAAAACTATAATCCAAATACAAAGCATCCATAGCAGGAGGAGGATCCTCCTCCAGCCAAACAATTTCATTGTCAAGTAATCTAGCAAACCTAGCCAAAGAATGAGCCACACCATTAGCACTACGCCTAATACAATTATAAGAGATGGACCTGAAACCTGCAGCCAAGCACCAGATGTCTTCGTAGATTAAACCAAGACGTGATAGGTCTGGTTGGGCCTGAGAAATCATCTTCATCACCAAAGCATTATCACCTTCCAGTATTATCTCTGTGAATCCCGCATCAATGGCAAACTCAAGCGCTTTACGACACGCCATCACTTCCACCTCCTCACTGTCACGCACAGCTCCTCCCCGAACTGCTAAAGCAGCCATGACTTCACCTTTTCATTCCTAATCACTGCCCCATAACCCGACGCAGCACCCTCATCAAAACAAGCACCGTTAAAGTTCAGCTTGAATAACGTTTCTGGTGGAGGCTGCCATGTCTGCTGTGCTGGAATATAATTCAGAATAGGCACATGCAAAGAATCTTGTGCAGCCGTATACTCCTTCAAATAGTCAACAGCACGTTGGGCTGATCTTGAGGGATGCTGGAAAACACCGCCATGAATAACCGTATTCCTCTGGTGCCATATCAGCCAACAAGTAATCCAGAACAGATTCCATTCCTCCTCAGAAAGCTTCACCAGAAGACCTGTGACCAACTGCAAGAAATCGTTCTGTGCTGTACAAGATTTTTGAAGTCTACCTAAGCTCCCAGCCCAAACATCTTGCGCCGCCCCACAACTCCAAAGAACAGGCAGAACCGTTTCAGTCTCTTGATGACAGAGGCAACAACGTGCATTCTCCATCACCCTTCTTCGAATAAGATTATCTTGTGTGGGCAGAATATTAAGACAAGCCCTCCAAGAAAAAATCTTTATCTTGCTTGGAACAGCTGCTTTCCACAGACGTGACCAAAGGAACCCAAGTGCTCTGTGCTCTGAGGCCTCCCCAACATTTAACTCATCCTTCCTTAATTGCTTTGCCACAAAATACCCAGACCGGACTGTATATCTGCCTCTTTTTGCAAAAGACCATACAACCACATCTTGAACAACCCGCCTACTTAAAGGAACTTGAAGTATTGCTTCCGTATCAAATTGGTGAAACATGGCCATAATTCTTCCTCTATCCCACTGATGAGTCTGCCAATCAACTAAATTAGAGACTCTCCATTCCCAAATTTCCTCCTCTGGTTGAAACAATATTTTTTTTGTTGGATGGTTTGGTAGCCAGCAATCTTTAAGCACATGAATTGAAGCCCCATTTCCTACTCTCCAAAAACACCCTTTCTTCAATATTGGTTGAGCCGCTAACAAACTTTTCCAAACGTAAGAACTATTTTGGCAATCAGAAGCTTCAAGAAAATCACACCGCGGAAAGTACTTGGCTTTAAAACAACTGTACAACAGAGAGCCTTTATCCTGTAGCAGCCTCCAACCCTGTTTTGCTAACATAGCTAAATTAAAAGATCTTAAATCTCTGAAGCCCATTCCGCCCTCTTTCTTTGACAGCGTTAAAAAACTCCAATTTTTCCAGTGTATTTTCCTTTCCTCCCTAACTTGGCCCCACCAAAATCTAGCACACATAGAGTCCAACTCATCACATAATTTCCCCGGCAACAAAAATACCCCTATGGTATACGTGGGAATGGATTGAGCCACTGCTTTTATAAGAACTTCCTTGCCAGCCTTAGAAAGCAATTTCCCTTTCCAACCCTGCAGTTTCCTCCAAACCCTTTCCTTCAGAAAAGCAAAAGTCTCATACTTTCTTCGTCCTATCAAAGTAGGCAGCCCCAGATAATTATCAAACCTCGCCACTTCCTTAACCTTTAATTTGTCAATTATCCATGTTTTCAGCTCCACAGACACATTACTACTGAAATAAGTAGAAGACTTCTCAAGATTTATACATTGGCCCGAGGCTTCAGCATACAACTGTAGGGTATCAGACACCACCTGCACTTCATCTTTATTAGCTTGACAAAAAATCAAAGAATCATCAGCAAAGAGCAAATTAGAGATAGACGGCGCATTACGACATAAAGCCACCCCATGTAGTCGCCCTTCAAGTTCGTTTCTAGCAAGAAGCGAAGTAAAACCTTCAGCACATAACAGAAACAGATAAGGGGATAGCGGATCTCCTTGACGAATACCCCTAGAAGGAGTGATATTCCCATAAGCTTTCCCATTTATTCGGACAGAAAAGGAGGGTGTAGAGACACAACTCATGACCCTGTCAACCCAAATCTCCGAAAACCCCAATTTAAGCATCATGCCTTTAAGGAAACCCCACTCCACCCTATCATAAGCCTTGCTTACATCCAGTTTAAGAGCTAAAACCCCCTTCTTTCCCTTCTTTCGAATATGCATGGCATGCAAAGTCTCATAGGCAACTAGCACATTATCAGTGATAAGGCGTCCAGGTACGAAAGCACTCTGAGTAGGGGAAATTAACTGTGGCAAAATCAGTTTCAACCTGTTCGCCAAAACCTTAGAAATAATTTTATAAATCACATTGCAAAGGCTAATAGGTCTAAAATCTGCCATTTTCTCCGGTTTCTTAACTTTAGGAATTAGAACTATATGAGTATAGTTAATATCAGGTACCATATGACCGGTATGCAAAAAATCTAACACAGCCTCAGTCACCTCAGGCCCAACAATATGCCAAAATTTTTGATAGAAAAGAGCATTCATACCATCGGGTCCAGGAGCCTTTGTTGGTCCCATCTAGAACAACGTTGTTCTAACTTCCTCACTGCTGTATGGCCTGGAAAGCACCTCCAACATATCCGCAGACATCCTCCAGTTAACTGCGTCAAGGCATTCCTCCATTTTATCACAAGTACCTGCTTTAAAAATATTCATGAAATAGTTAGAAGCTACCTCTGCTACCTCATCCACCTCTTCCACCCAAACCCCATCAGCATTCTTTATTCCCTCAATAAAATTCCTACGCCTTCGTTGAGAAGCCTTAGAGTGAAAAAATTTAGTATTCCTGTCTCCATACTTTAACCATGACACCCTGGATCTTTGCCGCCAAAAAACCTCTTGCTTTAGTAATAAATCATCCAAATATTTACTCAGCAAAAGAAATTCATTCCTGCTTTCCTCAGTCATTTCGCTTGCATTCAAAAGCTCCAGCTTCTTTTGTAATCTTTTAATCTCCTCTGTTTCAGGTTTAGTTTTAGAAGAACCCCATGCATGCAACTCAGCCCCACAACTTTGAATTTGGTCCCTCAAACCACTCAAACCCAATCTACCAAGCCCTCCTTTTGTCCATGCCTCCAAAACGGCCTCTTCACAATCCTCCCACATCAACCAGCACTCCTCAAACCTGAAACCACTAGCCCCCTTACCCCTTAGCCGCCTATCATTCATGGTTGTTAATAGAATAGGAATGTGATCAGAAGCATGACTAAATAAATGGGAAACCACACTTGCAGGGAACTTTTCAGACCAACTTTCATTAGCCGTAGCTCTATCCAACCTTTGCTTTGTATGAGCTGAACCTGGCCGTCTGTTTGTCCATGTGAACTTATGCCCAGTGAAACCCAAATCATTCAACTCACAATTGTCCAAAGCAACTCGAAAATCCTCCATCTGATTAAAGTAAGGTGCATTAACACTTTGTTTCTCCGAAGCATGAAGTATTGCATTGAAATCCCTAATGCAACACCAAGGACCCTCAACAAAAGTCTTTAAATGAGATAAAAGTGCCCATGACTTCCTCTTTTCATTCGCTTCAGGCCACCCATAAAATCCAGTCAGATGCCACACAAAGCCATCAGGTTCCACCACTTTAGCCAACATATGATTGTCAGTAAAATTAACCAAGTCCAAATTCACGTCCTCCTTCCACAACAAGGCCAACCCTCCACCCGAATTTGGCTTTTTCACTATCAACTTATTTTTAAAAGGCACGTCACCACAATGTTTCTCAAAACCGCTTCGATCCAACCTTGTTTCCATTAAGAAACAAACATCAGGAACTTGTTCCCTCACTAGTTTGTGAAGGCTTTGAACTGTCCAAAGGTTCCCAAGCCCTTGGCAGTTCCAGCTTAAAATCCTCATTGCTCTCGGCAAGGGTGTTGCAACACCCCCGCCGCTTCAACAATTTCAGAAACATCCCAACCCTTTGCCTTCTTCTCTACATGCTCATCACTTTTGTCATGCAAATCCAGCTGCATTCCCTGGCTGCCTCTCTTCCCCAATATAGTCTTTGCCCCTTCTTTGAATAAACCCACAGAGCCAAAATCCATACGTGTAAGCCTTGTCCACCTGCTTTGTTTCTCCACACTTTGAGGCCCACTAGCTTTAATTTGCTGCCTATTTCCTTGAGCAGCAACCTGATCCATAGGCCCCTTAGTATCAATCTGGTTCGTAGGCCCAATGAAGTCCCCAAGCCCATCCGTACTTGGCCTTTAAACATCACTCCCATGCGTAGGCCCAGCCAACCCTTCCAGCTCCATGATCTCCGTAAACTTCTCTCCCTGAAACACGGAACATGGCAGCGAACTTTCAGGAAGAATCCCGTGATTCCCGGCCATACCAACCTCCAGTTGTGACATGCGAACCCTATCACCAGCGAGCCCGCCACCGCCGTCATCCTCATCCGGTGCCTTACCACTCCCCTGCTGTGAACTGACCGGCTCACTCTCAGTAGCACGTTCAGTTTCGTCCCGATACCGTCCTCGCCTATTTGGTGATCGTGCTCTGCTCCCCGTCGCCTTCATCCAGTCCCCATATTGACAAACTGCCTCCTCGCCACTCTTAGTTGCACCAAAATATTGGGCACAATGTCGAAGGTCATGCCCAAGCAAGCCGCAGTAATGACAAAACAGAGCAAGACGCTCATATTTGAAATTAACCCAATACTTCTGCCCATTCGAATCTACTAAAAAGGCCCCTCTCCGAAGCGGTTTTGATAACGGAAGAGCAACCTTCACGCGCAAGAAGAAGTTTGGGATGTCCTGCTGCCGTCGCTTTTCCACATCCTCCACAACACCTAGCCGTCCACCCACTGCCTCGGCCACTGACGGAGAAGCCATGTCAAACGGCGCCCCCCATATTTGCACCCAAAGGGAAGTCGTCTCAAACCTCACGTTTGCAGCAGTCATCCCTGGTTTCCACCGAACAAGTAATAACACTTGGTTGTCAAAGGTCCATGGCCCTCCTTTTAGAATCCGATTCATGTCAAACTCAGAGTTAAACTTGAACTGGAAGAGATTTGCCCCAACCTCTACCACCTGTACCCGATTCTCCAAACCCCAAGCTCGTTTAATAGTTCCTTGAGCAGCCCTTTTATTAAAAGACCTACACGTGAGGAACTTCCCCAACAAACTCTGAGAGCAACTTTCAATCTCCGCTATCCGTCCTTCATCCGAAATAGAGATAACCTCTTCCTCATCAGTAGTCAGTTTCATGTTTTCCAGAATACTACTCACCTCGTCCTCCATGATTCAAAAGTAGAAGGCACCGAAAAAAGAAATAAAGAAAAAAAACAAACCCTTAGAGGAACTAAGGGAGGGAGAACCTCGTATTGGAACGAGAGGAAGCGCTCCTACCCTAGAGGAGAGAAGGTATTTAATATTAGGAACACATAATTTTGTACAATTTTGTGTTATAAGTTGCATATGATGAGTTGTGATTGGTAAAAATATGTCCCTACATATCTTACTATCACACTTTAATTAATCATAACTTACCATGTGACAAATTGTGACACAAAATTATAATAAATTATACACCCTTAACATTAATTATTTTTATGTGCGCAGTCTGGGGATGGCCAAAATTCATTGGATAATGTGTACCTCACCTGACGTGATCCAATTACGCGGGGTTTGATAACGTGTACCTCACCTGACCTCACCCAATTATGCGGGATTTACCCAATTTGGCAGGGAATTTAGGTATTGGATGCGGGTTTCCTTGCATGCCCTAATTTTCCGGATCAACCCCTATCTCTTTAGAAAACTTCTACAATTATATATATAAGGCAAATTCCTAGTGTTACGAGATTACATAAGTCAACTGAGGAATTTAAACTGATATGTATGTATAGAATAGAATTTTTAATTTAATATTTGTACTCAAATTTATAAAAATTAAGATAAAGTTTAGGTACAAAATTAATTGTAATCTTAATATATTTTTATTAAAGGTGAATTTTGACAAATTCATATTTGGATTACATCTTCTTCTTATATCCTCTATACTTACAAAATTTATAGAAAATTAAAGATTAATAATTATGTCATTAATAAATTGTTTAAATTACAAGTTTTTGTAATTTAAAATAATGTATAAAATATAAACTTATAAATTATATAGTAAATAATATCAAATTAACACAAAATTTGACATGTATATTAAGACCGTAAAGAACATACAATTCAAGATTAGATTTTTAAAATATGTAATAATATTTATTTTATTGAGTAATATTGTAACTTTAGGTTACAACCAATTTTTTAATTAACTTTTTCCTAAAACTTATTATGTTTTATGGACAAATCTTAGCTATAAATTAGTTGTAGTCTAAGACTTCAACTTTACTCAGTATTTTCTTATTGGAGGTGAATTTTGCAAATCTACCATTAGATTATATCTTCTTCTCATATTCTCCATGCTTGCAAAATTTCTAGAAAATTAAAGATTAATAGCTATGCCATCAATAAATTATTTAAATTGCAAGTTTTTGTAATTTAAAAGTATGTATAAAATATAAATTAATAGATCATATAGTAAATAATATCTGATTAACACAAAACTTAACATGTGTATTAAGAGCGTAAAGAACATACAATTCAATGGTTAGATTTCCAAAATATTTAATAATGTTTATTTAATTAAATAAGGTTGTAGCAGTTTTGTAGCTAAACTTTGTCCATATTTTATTGGTCAAAATACTATTTTGGTCCCTAAATTTTATGAAAAACTTGTTGTTCATTCTTGAACTTTAAAAAGTTTTTTTTTGGGCCCTAAACTATTGAATTTATTTTTCGTCCTTAAACTATTGTAAATGTTTTGCTCTTTTTTTTTTTTTAAAAAAAAAATTTTATCAAAAGTTTTGTTTTTCGTCCCTAAATTATTGAAAAAATAATTTTTTTCATCCTTACTTTTGTCTCTAAACTATTAAAAAAAAAACTCTTTACAAAGTGTTGGTGCAAATACAATAATAATGGAAATAACACATAAAAAGAAACTGAATAATACTTTTGAATATTATTGATGTAAAGAAAGGAAATACACAACATTATTTGGACTGAGGCGCGGCACTCGCTCTCTTTAAGGAGATTCAAGCCCTTGGTTGGCTAATTCTTGTAACCGGTGCAGACCTTTTCTGACTTGTCTCCCCCAGGATACAACAGCCCAACAAGTATCGTATGGTTAGAATAACCACTGCACAAAGTGTTCAAGCCCAAAGTTCCACCAGAAAGAACACCCTTCCTTGCCAATAATCTCCCTATTTATTATTATTTTTTTTTTTGTGTTGTAAATTGCAGTAACATGGATTGAGTCTGAATGAGTCTATTTATAGGCTCAATGGGCCTTATGAAATTACTACCTAATTTATTCTGATTAATTAGGTCCAATTATTCTGATGTAGTGGGTGTTACAAGATTAATTGTTAAATATTAATCTGATGGGCTGGAGTTACACAATTAATGGTGAGATAAGGAGTTTCTGAGGATCCAAGGGGCTGATTCATTTCCATTTTTGATACCTCCACTCTTCACCTCCCCCTTGCGCACGTATCTAGCCCAATATCTGAGACAATTCATGTTAGCCCATTAATCACCACAACTAAAAAGAATAAAATAGTCTCTCTCCTTTTCAATGTGGGATTAAACATTTTCACAACTCTTCATCTTCCATATTCACTCTCACATCTTTACATTTATGTTATAACATTTACTCATTTTAATTATTTAATATTAAAATGTTCCAACACAAAGTTTAAGGATGAAAAAAGAATTTTTTAAAACTTAGGAATGAAAAACAAACTTTTGGTAAAATTTAAGGATTAAAATAGTATTTTACCCTATTTTATTTTAATGGTCATTTAAGTGAATACAAATAAAAGGCAAAGTTTAGCCCAAACTTGGTTACAGCCAAATGCTACAACTCCACTCAATATCTTTTTATTAGATGTGAGTTTTGACAAATTAATCGTTGGAATACATTTTCTTCTTATATCCTCAATGTTTACAAAATTTTCAGAAGATGAAAGATTAATAGTTATGTCATCAATCAAATGTTTAAATTGCAAGTTTTTATAATCTAAAATAATGCATAGAAGGTAAATTTATAGATTGAATAGTAAATAACATTTAATTGACATGAAATTTGACATGTGTGTTAGTGAAAACAAAAATACATACTAATTTAATGGTTATATTTTTAAAATAAGAAGTCATCTTAATTTTTTTAGTGGGAATTGTAGCCTTATGCTACAACCAAGTTTGTAGTCAAATTTTATCCAAAATTAAATTAATTTTATTTCCATTTATGGCATAATCTTTTTCACCCCACGAAATACAAATTGGAATTCAAATACAGTGTTAATGATTTAATGCATCAATTTTTCTTTCTTAATTTCAGACCTGTCATTTGTAAATCTTTACCTTATGAGTGGCTTCATTGATTGCCATATGTTAATAGCAATATTACTAGAAAACATGTTATCAACGTTTACTTTTATCTCATCAAAAAAAGAAAAAAAGAAAGAAAAAAGAAGAAGAGACATTTACTTTTAAATTCCTTTAATAGGTTACCGATTAAATTACAATTTGTTATCATGATTAACTATACATTACCGATTATAGGCTATTTATACTATCCATTTGATTTGAGAGAGGTGTTATATTTACCATATTTTTACAACAAATCTTAGGTAGTAAGTTGTTACTGGTTCTAATTTGAATCCATCACTAAAATTACTTTTTTGTCAGCCAGTAATGGTCTACCACTTAAAATTTGTTGTGAAATTATTGTAAACATAGCATTTCTCATTGAGTCGATAATCAAAATCATAAAAAAGAAAATTGATTAATAATGTTTAAAACAACTTTAAATATTATTTATATTGCAATTTTATTTAGCTTATATACAAGCATACAAGTCCAGTAAAATAATTTTATAATTAAAAGAGTAACAAAGAACAATGAAATGATTTGTGTATTTTGTCATATTTTTAAGTGCTTAAAAAAACAAGGTTTGGGCCGGTACGGGAATCCACAAGTAAGAAAAATTTGGTAGACATTGGGTATAGGTGATAATCGAATTTTGGGGTTCGAATATTCACGAGTAAGATAATTCCTTTATGGGTCATGCTAACGAGTACCCTAAGGGC